>NC_056739.1:864730929-864815929 GCF_019279795.1 Protopterus annectens
GAATCCCTCTGGTCTCTCCAGCTGCTGCATGTGCTTTGTGAGGTATATGCCCAAAGGGGCATTGTACTCAATAATGGGTCTTATAAGAGAAGAATACAGGGATGTTATGACCACCATGTCCCTGGATAAGATACCCTTACTAATGAGGTGGGCCTTGTAAAAAGCTTTCCATACAATGGAGGTAATATGGTGGTCAAAAGTCAGTTTGCTTTCAACCTGGGTGCCCAGGTCCCTCACGACTGACTGCATGCTTAGGACCTTATTATCAATGTGATAATTTGTGGGAACATCACTCCTCCCAAAGGGGCTAATGATGTATTGTTTGGCATTCAGTTTGAGGCCATGTTTCTGGCACCAGTCAATTGCTTGGGTGAGACCCTCTTGGAGGATACCCACATCATTAGGGGAATTGATGACAGCAATCAGCTTGCAGTCATCTGTAAACATGGTCAGCCATAGCCCGCTGGTTTTGGCCTGCACCTCAGAAAAGTATATCCCAAGCAGCAGAGGCTACAGGCCAATCCCTGTGGTGCACCAGTTATTAAGGGTCTGCTGCTTGAGGTGGCTTCCCCTATTTTCACTAGGTGGATTCTATCAGTTATCCAGTTTGCTACCTATCTGGTAACATATGGATTGATGCCTTGTTGAGAGAATTTATCTATTATACCTGAGTGGGGAATAGTGTCAAAGGCTTTGGCCAGGTCAAGGTAGGTGGTGTGCACTGTCTTCCCCTTGTCCATGGCTTTGGTGACTGTCTCAAAGAATCTGACCAAATTTAACAGGCATGACTTCCCCTTGATGGAATCAAGCTGTGTGGGATCGAGTGTATGGAGGTTGCCAATGTCCTTGTTAATGAGATCCATGATAATCTGCTGCATGCCCTTGCAGATCAGGCTAGTTAGGCAGATGGGTCTATAATTTCCTGGTTCAGTGGACACTCCACCTTTCTGCAAAGGGATGACAGTGGCTGTCCTCCACTTAGCTGAGATGAAGCAGGTACTCAGGCTTTGGTTGAATAAGGTGCCTAATGGTGCTGCAAGTCCCTGCCTGAGTTCATGTAGGATGCAACCTGGGATGATATTGGATCCCTTGGAGGCTGTATTTTTTGCCTTTTAGAGGGCAGTGATGACTTGCTCCCTAGTGATAAGGGAAGAGGGGCAGGCACTGAGGTTGTCCTGTTTTACTGATGGGGGGGACAGAGGAGTGAAGTTTTCACTGAACCTGTCTGCTTGCAAGTTGACTATATCTACAGCATTTGTGTATGTGGTGTCCTTGACCATCAGTTCTGAGCAGATCTGGGTGCTTCTCTTGAGACTGCAGACATATGTGAAGAAGGCCTTATGATTGTCTTTAGTAGATGTGGCCAGTTTGGACTCAAAGTTTGCTTTGGTGGATTTCACTATTGCTCTTATTTGCTTGTTCAGGCTAAGGAGAGATTGCTTCCAATTAGGCACCCGCTCCTTCTTGGTCCTGTACAGCAATTTTTTCCTTTTATTATAGAGTTTATTTATTGCAGATGTCCATCAGACAGGTTTACTCTTCCTTGAGGAGGATGATTTCATCCTGTCAGGTATTCCTGATTCCATACAGCTATATAAATGTTCATATAGTACTTTGGTGTAGGTTTGGACGTATGTGCCAGTTCCTATGGAGGGGGCTTTAAAGCTGTTTATAACTTCCCTCAGGAGGTTGTAATCAGCTTCTGAGAAGTTTTTTTGTTTGACTCTAGCTAGGAGCAGAGAGGTCAGAGGAGATGGTGACTTTGAAAGTGACCACTTTGTGGTCGGATCTTACCAGGGATGATGACACTGTAGGGATGCAGCAGTGATTACTCATATTTGTTAATACCAAGTCCAAGATATTTTCACCTCTTGTGGGGTTATCAACCAACTGGTCCAAGGCATTTAGATTGAAAAAATCCAGGAATCTCTGGGCATTTGTGTTTTGACATGAGTATTTCTTCCATTCTTTGGTTGGATAGTTAAAGTCACCCAGGATCAGGGTAAAGGGTTGAATCTTGATAGATTTTAAGAGGTCCAGATAGGTGGAGTGAGCATGGGCGGCACAGTGGTGCAGCGGTTAATGTTGTCGCCTCACAGCAAGAGGTTCTCCGGTTCGATTTTCGGCTGGGGTGCCTTCTGTGTGGAGTTTGCATGTTCTCCCTGTGTTCGCGTGGGTTTCCTCCGGGTACTCCGGTTTTCTCCCACATTCCAAAGACATGCATCTGGAGCATTTCTCCCCGGGCCTCCGCTGAAAACAGGCTCTGTGGAACCTAGTCGGACATTCCCGGTCAACAAATGTTAAATAAATAAATAAATCTTGAGTCAAAGTTAGAGCCCTATAGCTAGCTATGATTTGAATAGGGGTCTTGTCTTTTATTAACTGCACCTGTAGTGTTTCCTTTGCGTCATACTGTTTGACCAGCCTGGAGGTGTGTATGTCTTTTATATATATTGCAACTCCTCCTCCTTTTGCTTTGCTTCCCATGGTTTGGGGTCTGAATGTATGATAGAATGAGAAAGCTGGTATGGCTGGGGTGCTCTTCACAGCTTTGAACTAGTTTTCTGTGACTGCACAAATGCAGCTTCTTCCATGGTTAAAAATGCTTGCAATAAGTGCAGTTTCATGTTTAGACTCCTAGCATTTAGCAGCATGACATTTAATTTATGTTTTGATGAAATTTTCATGTTGGTAATTTTGTCCTCATGGCATTGCCTAAAACAGGCCCTATGGGGGAGGCAAGAGCCTTTGCCAGGAGCCTGATGCCGAAGAGAGATAGATGCAGGCCATCTCTGGCTTCTTAATCTAACCAGAATAACATCAATGTTTTTACACCTGCCACTGGTTTTGAACAAGTTGGGATATATAAATAGACAGTGACTTTTGTATTTGGAGCATTTTGTTGTATTTGAATCAGTACTTACTTTTAGATTTTTGCTTTATGTGTTTTAAATGGCAACACATGGCTCATTTGTTAGTGCAAGACCTTGCTGACACTTGGCATACCTTTTAGCATAACCAGTTCAAACAGCTTGACTATACAATGAGTCTTATGAGAAGTCTAGCAGTTAGGGCAGAGGATTAGGGCCCTGTGTTGTTAATGACTTACTTACTTTACTCAAAGCACAAGGTTTGGTTCCTTTTACCTCCATTTACCTGCTATGTGTTTGTAAGTCATACTTCTCAACTGTCCAGAGTTCCCAGAATGTCCAGATTTTTGCCTCATATTTTTGGTCTGTGACTCATAAAATTTAAGGCTTTCTGGGAAATCATTGAGGAATGAAGTCACTAAGTAATGGCAGACGTGAGTTTCAGGCTTCGTATCCTTCAGAAAATGGATGCTGTTCTTGCAACTTTATAAGTCTATAAGAGGAACATTTAAAATCTGTCCCTGATTTTGTGCCTTTGTTCCCCCATTATGTATGACTTTGTCAAGATTTCTTGCATTAAGAAGTTGTGAGGTATATTGTAAGAGCTCCTGTGCTGCACCTGAAAAAGGGCACTTGTGTGCAGTGGGCTTAGCCTGGTTAACAGGCGTGTGTGTGTGTGTGTATTGATTTATTGCATTGGATTACCGGGGTAGTGCACTGGGCCAGAAGAACCCATTTTCAGTGGAGGCCCGGGGAGAAAAGTTCCACATTTAACACATACAGACAAGAAATATGTTACAATGATACAGGATATATAATACAACAGTAGCAAATAAAACAACATCATGATTGCATACACTAAATTATTGACAGTAAAATTGGAGATGAACATTATGATTACATACAATAGATTATTAACAGAGGGTGAACTGGAGACGAACAGTGAGGGAATAGCATATAGTCATGGATTGAAACTACAAAATAAAGGTAAATTAAATATTGAGTAAGATAAATAGCAGAGAAGAAGGAAAAACAGTATGTTAATGTAGGTGTACTGCAGGCTCAGAGTGAGTGGGAAAATGAGTTGGGGTGGTTGACAGAAAAGGAGATTAGAGTGTTTATAAAGAGAAGGGGAGAATGATAGTGAGAGGGTCAAGCTATGTGGTTCTTAGTAGAGGTGCAAGTGCATAACCCCTGTGAGGAGAGATGACGTTTAAGGTACTTATTAAAGGTAGAGGCATTAGACATGGGTCTGAGTGGAGGGGGAAGGTCATTCCCTAGTTTATACACAGTAACAGAGTAAAGCACTTGGCCAGCAGAGAGCTTAGGTTTGTCAATATTTAATAACATTTTGTTCTTTGACCTGAGGTGATGATTAGGATGGTAGATGGTCAGTATACTAGTGAGAGATGAACAGGCTGCTGGGAGTTTATGGGAAATAGTAAGTTGTAGGTATATTAGGTGATGAGGGAGTTCAAGCCAGTCTAATTGCTGCAGTGTGGTGTAGTGGTGGGTGGAGACTTTGGTAATTTGTAGCAAATCTGGCAATTTTATTGTAACATAAGTTGAATTAGTTTTTAGAGAGGATTGGATGTTGGTGAGGATAGGGGCGCCATGTAAGAGAGTTGGAAGCAGAAATAATGAGGCAAGAGCCTTTTCTGCAGGGGGATTAAGAAAGTAGTTGTGCCTATAAACGGCTCCTAGTTTTTGATGTTTTTTTTTCTGATATTATTGTGGATATGAAGGTCAAAGGTAAGGTTGTCATCAATGATGACACCTAGCAGTTTTGCACTACAACTTCAATGATAGTGTTATTTTAGGAATGGACAGAGAGTTCAGATCTGTTGACTGGGCTATATTTACTTGGGGTAAATATTAAGAGTTTGGTTTTATTAGGGTGAAGGGCGAGATGGTTCTGTGAAATCCAGGATTTGGTTGCGGTGAAAGTTTCTTGGGTACGTTGTTGCAGATTTAGGAGAGCAGATAATAGTAGAATCATCTGCTTATTGAATTACAGAGCAGTGGGAGAGAGAGGTGTGGAAGTCATTGATGAATATACTAAAAAGAAGGAGACCCAGTATAGAGCCCTGGGGTACCCCAGTATTGGTGATGATGAAATGGGAGAAGAATTGCTGCCAAATAGTAGGCTGTTTCCTGTTGGTGAGATAGTAAACTATATATATGTATATATCTATCTATCTATATATATATATATATATATATATATATATATATAAAAGGAAACTAACTTATTGCCACTACAGCTGTGTGACATGCTTACTGCTGAGTCTATTAATCCATATTTGTTTTCATTTTTAAAGCCTTTATGCAAACCTTTAAGGTACTGGACTCCTTTATCTTATTTTATGGCACTTGATGCACTTTTTACTGTTCAACACCTTGTTTATCTATATTTGTTCTTTCATGGCAATGATATCACTTCCTAAGGTGCTGTAATCATTCACTGTTCCCTTATCCCTCTTAAAAGTTATAAGTGTTCTCTGTGTAGTTCCCATCTCATTCCCACTAAGCATGAGCTCCTAGAAAGGGCTTGGTGCTGTTACAACATATGTAGCTTGCAAGCATCTTATTTTAAAATATTACAGCTTTACTGGAATGTAACATGGTGATTAAAATAGTATTGCAGTCCATTTTTCAGTCTAATTATCTTTTGTCCACTGAAAAGACAAAAATATTTTTTATCATGATACAGAGAAATGATTGGTGCAGATTTCATACATAGACAGCATATTTTTAGTAGGAAAAATAAAAATAATATTTTAGCTATGACATGAGGATGTACTCTGTTAATGTTAAGGTTCTATAACATGTTTTTATGTACTTTTGAGTAACAGAATAGATCTACTAGACAGAAGCTGCCTGTTTTGGGAATTGCCCCTGGAATTTGTATAAGGCAAGAATGTGGGCATCATTAGAATTCTTCTTGTGCTTGTTGCTTAGGCTTAGGAATCAGAACACAACTTTTTTATGTAATTTGCAGAATTTTACATAATTTGCAGAAGTCAAAAACAGTATAATAAAGTTATCAACATTTTAGCGTGTCTAGGTCAAAGTCTGACTGTTCCCATAAATTTCTGAGTAACTTACTACTGCCTTCAAGACCCTAATCATGTTTCTCAGCTGTCACTGATTTTGCCTTATATTTTTGCTCAGTGCCTCATATTTTTTTATTTTTTGATAAATTACTAAGAATTACAGCCAGTCAATAATGCCAGACATTAGAGTTTTATACTTATTGTTCAGAGGATGGATGTTGATGTAAAACTTGTTCTATTAACTTTTTTAAGTGAATTAAAGTAATATTAACAATAGTTCCAGATTCCGGGCCTTTGTCCCCCCACTATTTTTAGTTATGTCCAAGAAGTTTGAATACATTTCACACTGAGCTAATCGAAGGAAGGACACTGAGCAAACTCGGATCTATAATATATAACATTAAGTATCCTGTTTTTTGCTTATTTTTTCAAGTTATCTATAAGCACTTTGTGTACTGTATATTTTTCTAGCTAGTTTCACTGTGTGTGTGAGATATTAAGTGGAAATTGTCCACTTTTTTAAGCATCTGTTGGGTTGTTTGTTTCGGATAACTTTGTTGCATTAAAACTCTTTCTCTAGAGGCTCCTTTAGCTGTTTAAAACTTTCATTTAAAGGCTCACTGCTGCTGTTCTGCTATGAGAAACATTTCTGCAGTTTGTTTAAGTAGTGTGGATATTTGTAGCATTATCCATATTCAGGCTTGTATTTGGGCCTAGTGTTTGTGGAGGCTGTGTGTCTGAGCACATATTCAGGGACATTTTCGTTTAGCGAAAGCCATCAGGCATTTCAGTGAGAGAGAATTGTTTAAGGTCATTGGCTGACTGATGTCACCTGGACTACAGCTTAGACTAAGCACCTCATTGGTTCTTTTGAGCCTTTTGTTTCTTAAAAGTTGTCTCAGGTTTCAACTTTCTGTTACCTAAGAAGTTAAGTTGCAAATGTTTCTGCCATTTCACACTGAGCTAATCGAAGGAAGGACACTGAGCAAACTCAGATCTATAATATATAACATTAAGTATCCTGTTTTTTGTTTATTTTTCAAGTTATTTATAAGCACTTTGCGTACTGTATATTTTTCTAGCTAGTTTCACTGTGTGTGTGAGGTATTAACTGGAAATTGTCCACTTTTTTTAAGCATCTGTTGAGTTGTTTGTTTTTGATAACTTGTTGCAGTTAAACGCTTTCTCTAGAGGCTCCTTTAGCTGTTTAAAACTTTCATTTAAAGGCTCACTGCTGCTTTTGTGCTATGAGAAACATTTCTGCAGTTTGTTTAAGTAGTGTGGATATTTGTAGCATTATCCATACTCAGGCTTGTATTTTGGCCTAGTGTTTGTGGAGGCTGTGTGTCTGAGCACATATTCAGGGACATCTTGGTTTAGCCAAAGCCATCAGGCATTTCAGTGAGAGAGAATTGTTTAAGGTCATTGGCTGACTGTCACCTGGACTACAGCTTAGACTAAGCACCTCATTGGTTCTTTTGAGCTTTTTGTTTCTTAAAAGTTGTCTCAGGTTTCAACTTTCTGTTACCTAAGAAGTTAAGTTGTGAGTGTTTCTGCCATTTCACACTGAGCTAATCGAAGGAAGGACATATAGCAAACTTGGATACCCATAGCCCTACTATCACCACTAGCCAAAATTATGGAAAAATGTATCCACCAACAAATTCTTGACCACATTCTCCAATATAACCTCCTAGCTGACTGTCAACATGGTTTTAGACCATTCCACAGTACCACTACTGCTCTCCTATCCTTTACAGACTGTATTAATAAACATTGTAACAATAACATGCTCTCCTCTGCACTATTCATTGATATCTCAAAATTTTTTGATATGGTCAACCATCAATTATTACTCAATACACTCACCTCGTTCTCACTTGACACACAGGCATTACAGTGGTTCAAGTCCTATATGCACAATAGACAGCAAGCTGTCCTTTGGGATAATAATCTATCCAAGCATCTCCCTGTTACCCTTGGCATCCCACAGGGCTCTATTCTGTCACCTCTACTATTCTCCATATTCATTAATGACCTTTCTACTAATCTACCTCTACCTACCTGCATACAATGTGCAGACGACTCCACTTTGATTTGTAAAGCAACCACCTTATCTGAACTCCAGGGCATCACCCAATCAGTATTCAACCATGTTGAAAACTGGTTCCTACAACATCATCTCCTCCTTAATGCCAAAAAACAAGCTATTACTATTTACTCCAACTAACAAATCCACCCCACTAGATTTCTCTATTATCTCCATTGATGGTACAATCATAGCTCCTGACCAAACTACAAAACTCTTAGGTGTATTGATTGACCACAACCTCAACTTTGACGCTCATATTAATGCCACCATCAAAACTGTAAACAGAAAACTTGGATCCTTATATAGAATAAAACCTTTTCTTACACCAGAAGCCAGAACTACTATTGCCCAGACCCATCTGATCTCCACCCTCTTCTATGCCTCGCCAGTTTATACAAATCTTTCCAAAAGCAACCTAAACAAACTGTCTACTTCGTATAACAATATTGCCAGGTTTGCTACTGGGTCCTCATTTAGAACACATCACTGTCTAAACCTAAAACTTCTAGGATGGCTTGAACTAAATAACCAGCTAAAATGTCAACAACTCTCCATTACTCATAAAATACTATATCAACCTAGTAAGACTCCTATTCTCAGTAGCCTTATCTCCCCCTACACAAACCTTTCTAACCTTCACTCAGCAAATAAACTACTGGTTACCACCATGAAATCCCACAACAAGGCAGGTGATTCTCTTTTCTCTAATTCTGTGGGGAAGGTTTGGAACATACTTCCCACTAATCTTACATCTCTTTCATCATTACCTCTCTTTAAAAAATCAACTAAAAATTCACTTAAAATCACAATGGCTTTGTCCTTGTAGTAACCCAGACTAACCCCCCCCCCCACCATGACCTTTTCTATATCTCTCCTCCTTAACCACTTTGAAGTATAACAGCAATTCCTCACTCTTCCCCATCCTAGTATCTTATTCCCAACATGCTATCACTGGGCATGCTCCTTACTACTTATTCATTCCTCTGTGAACTCATATCTTCCCACCTCATACATAAACCTTTCTATTTCTTCCACTTTGACTATAATTACTTACCCTCCAGATTTTTCTCCTACTTCCCTGTCCTCTAAAATTTCACCATCTACCCTGTGTTTTACACCTTACAGTACCTTTTTATTCACCTTTCATAACCTTTTTATAGCATTTCAAAGACACATTCTTACCCTTTATACTAATATTGAATGATCTATCCCTTTCTCTTGGTCATAATACTGCATTCTACCTTATTAACCTACTACTCACAATCTGTTTATTTTTAGTTTCTATATAATCTAAGCTGATGGAGAAATTTTTATTTACTTTACATATTGCATGTATCCTTTTTTGTATTTTTTTTTGTATTGTCTTGATTTTATCTAGTTTAAAAGCGGAGCTTTTCTCCGCAGGCCTCTACTGAAAATGGATATATATCCAGTTGGATTAGCCCGGTCAACAAATGTAAAATAAAATAAAATAAATAAATAATATATAACATTAAGTATCCTGTTTTTTGCTTATTTTTTCAAGTTATCTATAAGCACTTTCTGTACAGTATATTTTTCTAGCTAGTTTCACTGTGTGTGTGAGGTATTAACTGGAAATTGTCCACTTTTTTAAGCATCTGTTGGGTTGTTTGTTTTTGATAACTTGTTGCAGTTAAACGCTTTCTCTAGAGGTTCCTTTACCTGTTTAAAACTTTCATTTAAAGGCTCACTGCTGCTTTTCTGCTGTGAGAAACATGTCTGCAGTTTGTTTAAGTAGTGTGGAAATTTGTAGCATTATCCATATTCAGGCTTGTATTTGGGCTTAGTGTTTGTGGAGGCTGTGTGTCTGAGCACATATTCAGGGACATCTTGGTTTAGCCAAAGCCATCAGGCATTTCAGTGAGAGAGAATTGTTTAAGGTCATTGGATTACTGATGTCTCCTGGACTACAGCTTAGGCTAAGCACCTCATTGGTTCTTTTGAGCTTTTTTTCCTAAAAGTTGTCTCAGGTTTCAACTTTCTGTTACCTAAGAAGTTAAGTTGTGAGTGTTTCTGCCATTTTACACTGAGCTAATCGAAGGAAGGACACTGACCAAACTCTGATCTATAATATATAACATTACGTATCCTGTTTTTTGCTTATTTTTTCAAGTTATCTATGAGCACTTTGTGTACTTTATATTGTTTTAGCTAGTTTCACTGTGTGTGTGAGGTATTAACTGGAAATTGTCCACTTTTTTTAAGCATCTGTTGGGTTGTTTGTTTTTCATAACTTGTTGCAGTTAAACACTTTGTCTAGAGGCTCCATTAGCTGTTTAAAACTTTTATTTAAAGGCTCACTGCTGCTTTTCTGCTGTGAGAAACATTTCTGCAGTTTAAGTAGTGTGGATATTTGTAGCATTATCCATTTTCAGACTTGTATTTGGGCCTAGTGTTTGTGGAGGCTGTGTGTCAGAGCACATATTCAGGGACATCTTGGTTTAGCCAAAGCCATCAGGCATTTCAGTGAGAGAGAATTGTTTAAGGTCATTGGCTGACTGAATTCACCTGGACTACAGCTTAGACTAAGCACCTCATTGGTTCTTTTGAGTTTTTTTTTCTTAAAAGTTGTCTCAGGTTTCAACTTTCTGTTACCCAAGAAGTTAAGATGTGAATTTTTCTGCCATTTCACACTGAGCTAATCGAAGGAAGGACACCAAGCAAACTCGGATCTATAATATATAACATTACGTATTCTGTTTTTTTGCTTATTTTCTCAAGTTTATTTATTTATTTATTTTTATTTATTTAACATTTGTTGACCGGGAATGTCCGACTAGGTTCCACAGAGTCTGTTTTCAGAGGAGGCTCGGGGAGAAATGCTCCAGATGTTTCACTTATCTATAAGCACTTTGTGTACTGTATATTTTTCTAGCTAGTTTCACTGTGTGTGTGAGGTATTAATTGGAAATTGTCCACATTTTTTAAGCATCTGTTGGGTTGTTTGTTTTTGATACCTTGTTGCAGTTAAACACTTTCTCTAGAGGCTCCTTTAGCTGTTTAAAACTTTCATTTAAAGGCTCACTGCTGCTTTTCTTCTGTGAGAAACATTTCTGCAGTTTAAGTAGTGTGGATATTTGTAGCATTATCCATATTCAGGCTTGTATTTGGGCTTAGTGTTTGTGGAGGCTGTGTGTCTGAGCACATATTCAGGGACATCTTGGTTTAGCTAAAGCCATCAGGCATTTCAATGAGAGAGAATTGTTTAAGGTCATTGGCTGACTGATGTCACCTGGACTACAGCTTAGACTAAGCACCTCATTGGTTCTTTTGAGCTTTTTTTCTTAAAAGTTGTCTCAGGTTTCAACTTTCTGTTACCCAAGAAGTTAAGATGTGAGTTTTTCTGCCATTTCACACTGAGCTAATTGAAGGAAGGACACCGAGCAAACTCGGATCTATAATATATAACATTACGTATTCTGTTTTTTGCTTATTTTCTCAAGTTATCTATAAGCACTTTGTGTACTGTATATTTTTCTAGCTAGTTTCACTGTGTGTGTGAGGTATTAATTGGAAATTGTCCACATTTTTTAAGCATCTGTTGGGTTGTTTGTTTTTGATAACTTGTTGCAGTTAAACACTTTCTCTAGAGGTTCCTTTAGCTGTTTAAAACTTTCATTTAAAGGCTCACTGCTGCTTTTCTGCTGTGAGAAACATTTCTGCAGTTTGTTTAAGTAGTGTGAATATTTCTAGCATTATCCATATTCAGGCTTGTATTTGGGCCTAGTGTTTGTGGAGGCTGTGTGTCTGAGCAGATATTCAGGGACATCTTCCTTTAGCCAAAGCCATCAGGCATTTCAGTGAGAGAGAATTGTTTAAGGTCATTGGCTGACTGATGTCACCTGGACTACAGCTTAGAGTAAGCACCTCATTGGTTATTTTGAGTTTTTTGTTTCTTAAATGTTGTCTCAGGATTCAACTTTATGTTACCTAAGAAGTTAAGTTGTGAGTGTTTCTGCCATTTTACAATGAGCTAATCGAAGGAAGGACACTGAGCAAACTCGGATCTATAATATATAACATTACGTATCCTTTTTTTTTCTTATTTTTTCAAGTTATCTATGGGCATTTTGTGTACTTTATATTTTTCTAGCTAGTTTCACTGTGTGTGTGAGATATTAACTGGAAATTCTCCACTTTTTTAAGCATCTGTTGGGTTGTTTGTTTCTGATAACTTGTTGCTGTTAAACACTTTCTCTTTAGGCTCCTTTAGCTGTTTAAAACTTTCATTTAAAGGCTCACTGCTGCTTTTCTGCTGTGAGAAACATTTCTGCATTTTGTTTAAGTTGTGTGGATATTTGTAGCATTATCCATATTCAGGCTTGTATTTGGGCCTAGTGTTTGTGGAGGCTGCGTGTCTGAGCACATATTCAGGGACATCTTGGTTTAGCCAAAGCCATCAGGCATTTCAGTGAGAGAGAATTGTTTAAGGTCATTGGCTGACTGATGTCACCTGGAATACAGCTTAGACTAAGCACTCATTGGTTCTTTTGAGCTTTTTATTTCTTAAAAGTTGTCTCAGGTTTCAACTTTCTGTTACCCAAGAAGTTAAGTTGTGAGAGTTTCTGCCATTTTACACTGAGCTAATCTAAAGAAGGATACTGAGCAAACTCGGAATTGTAATATATAACATTAAGTATCCTGTTTTTTGCTTATTTTTTCAAGTTATCTAAGAGCACTTTTTCTACTGTATATTTTTCTAGCTAGTTTCACTGAGTGTGTGAGGTATTGACTGGAAATTGTCCACTTATTTTAAGCATCTGGTAGGTTGTTTGTTTTTGATAACTTGTTGCAGTTAAATGGCTTCTCTACAGGCTCCTTTAGCTGTTTAAAACATTCATTTAAAGGCTCACTGCTGCTTTTCTGCTGTGAGAAACATTTCTTCAGTTTGTTTAAGTAGTGTGGATATTTGTAGCATTATCCATATTCAGGCTTGTATTTGGGCCTAGTGTTTGTGGAGGCTGTGTGTCAGAGCACATATCCAGGGACATCTTGGTTTAGCCAAAGCCATCCGGCATTTCAGTGAGAGAGAATTGTTTAAGGTCATTGGCTGACTGATTTCACCTGGACTACAGCTTAGACTAAGCACCTCATTGGTTCTTTTAAGCTTTTTTCCTAAAAGTTGTCTCAGGTTTCAACTTTCTGTTACCCAAGAAGTTAAGATGTGAGTGTTTCTGCCATTTCACACTGAGCTAATCGAAGGAAGGACACTGAGCAAACTCGGATCTATAATATATAACATTACATATTCTGTTTTTTGCTTATTTTTTCAAGTTATCTATAAGCACTTTGTGTACTGTATATTTTTCTAGCTAGTTTCACTGTGTGTGTGAGTTATTAATTGGAAATTGTCCACTTTTTTAAAGCATCTGTTGGGTTGTTTGTTTTTGATAAGTTGTTGCAGTTAAATGCTTTGTCTAGAGGCTCCTTTAGCTGTTTAAAACTTTCATTTAAAGGCTCACTGCTGCTTTTCTGCTGTGAGAAACATTTCTGCAGTTTGTTTAAGTAGTGTGGATATTTGTAGCATTATCCATATTCAGGCTTGTATTTGGGCCTAGCGTTTGTGGAGGCTGTGTGTCTGAGCACATATTCAGTGACATCTTCCTTTGGCCAAAGCCATCCAGCATTTCAGTGAGGGAGAATTGTTTAAGGTCATTGACTGACTGATGTCACCTGGACTACAGCTTAGACTAAGCACCTCATTGGTTCTTTTGAGCTTTTTGTTTCTTAACAGTTGTCTCAGGTTTCAACTTTCTGTTACCCAAGAAGTTAAGTTGTGAGAGTTTCTGCCATTTTACACTGAGCTAATCGAAGGAAGGATACTGAGCAAACTCGGATCTGTAATATATAACATTACGTATCCTTTTTTTTTCTTATTTTTTCAAGTTATCTATGAGCACTTTGTGTACTTTATATTTTTCTAGCTAGTTTCACTGTGTGTGTGAGATATTAACTGGAGATTGTCCACTTTTTTAAGCATCTGTTGGGTTGTTTGTTTCTGATAACTTGTTGCTGTTAAACGCTTTCTCTTTAGGCTCCTTTAGCTGTTTAAAACTTTCATTTAAAGGCTCACTGCTGCTTTTCTGCTGTGAGAAACATTTCTGCATTTTGTTTAAGTAGTGTGGATATTTGTAGCATTATCCATATTCAGGCTTGTATTTGGGCCTAGTGTTTGTGGAGGCTGCGTGTCTGAGCACATGTTCAAGGACATCTTGGTTTAGCCAAAGCCATCAGGCATTTCAGTGAGAGAGAATTGTTTAAGGTCATTGGCTGACTGATATCACCTGGACTACAGCTTAGACTAAGCATCTCATTGGTTCTTTTGAGCTTTTTCTTTCTTAAAAGTTGTCTCAGGTTAGAATTTTCTGTTACCTAAGAAGTTAATTTGTGAGTGTTTCTGCCATTTCATACTGAGCTAATCGAAGGAAGGACACTGAGCAAACACGGATCTATAATATCTAACGTTAAGTATCCTGTTTTTTGCTTATTTTTTCAAGTCATCTATAAGCACTTTGTGCACTGTATATTTTTCTAGCTAGTTTCACTGTGTGTGTGAGGTATTGACTGGAAATTGTCCACTTTTTTAAGCATCTGTTAGGTTGTTTGTTTTTGATAACTTGTTGCAGTTAAATGGTTTCTCTAGAGGCTCCTTTAGCTGTTTAAAATGTTCATTTAAAGGCTCACTGCTGCTTTTCTGCTGTGAGAAACATTTCTGCATTTTAAGTAGTGTGGATATTTGTAGTATTATCCATATTCAGGCTTGTATTTGGGCCTAGTGTATGTGGAGGCTGTGTGTCAGAGCACATATCCAGGGACATCTTGGTTTAGCCAAAGCCATCCGGCATTTCAGTGAGAGAGAATTGTTTAAGGTCATTGGCTGACTGATTTCACCTGGACTACACCTTAGACTAAGCACCTCATTGGTTCTTTTAAGCTTTTTTTCTTAAAAGTTGTCTCAGGTTTCAACTTTATGTTACCTAAGAAGTTAAGTTGTGAGTGTTTCTGCCTTTTCACGCTGAGCTAATCGAAGGAAGGACACTGAGCAAACTCGGATCTATAATATATAACATTACGTATCCTGTTTTTTGCTTATATTTTCAAGTTATCTCTAAGCACTTTGTGTACTGTATATTTTTCTAGCTAGTTTCACTGTGTATGTGAGGTATTAATTGGAAGTTGTCCACTTTTTTTAAGCATCTGTTAGGTTGTTTGTTTCTGATAACTTGTTGCAGTTAAATGCTTTCTCTATAGGCTCCTTTAGCTGTTTAAAGCTTTCATTTAAAGGCTCACTGCTGATTTTCTGCAGTGAGAAACATTTCTGCAGTTTAAGTAGTGTGGATATTTGTAGCATTATCCATATTCAGGCTTGTATTTGGGCCTAGTGTTTGTGGAGGCTGTGTGTCTGAGGACATATTCAGGGACATATTTCTTTAGCCAAAGCCATCAGGCATTTCAGTGAGAGAGAATTGTTTAAGGTCATTGGCTGACTGATGTCACCTGGACTACAGCTTAGACTAAGCACTTCATTGGTTCTTTTGAGCTTTTTGTTTCTTAAAAGTTGCCTCAGGTTTCAACTTTCTGTTACCTAAGAAGTTAAGTTGTGAGTGTTTCTGCCATTTTACACTGAGCTAATCGAAGGAAGGACACTGAGCAAACTCGGATCTATAATATATAACATTACATATCCTGTTTTTTGCTTATTTTTTCAAGTTGTCTATGAGCTCTTTGTGTACTTTATATTTTTCTAGCTAGTTTCACTGTGTGTGTGAGATATTAACTCGAAATTGTCCACTTTTGTTAAGCATCTGTTGGATTGTTTGTTTCTGATAACTTGTTGCTGTTAAACGCTTTCTCTATAGGCTCCTTAGCTGTTTAAAACTTTCATTTAATGGCTCACTGCTGCTTTTCTGCTGTGAGAAACATTTCTGCAGTTTGTTTAAGTAGTGTGGATATTTGTAGCATTATCCATATTCAGGCCTGAATTTGGGCTTAGTGTTTGTGGAGGGTGTGTGTCTGAGCACATATTCAGGGACATCTTGGTTTAACCCAAGCCATCAGGCATTTCAGTGAGAGAGAATTGTTTAAGGTCATTGGCTGACTGATGTCACCTGGACTACAACTTAGACTAAGCACTTCATTGGTTCTTTTTGCTTTTTTTCTTAAAAGTTGTCTCAGGTTTCAACTTTTTGTTACCTAAGAAGTTAAGTTGTGAGTGTTTCTGCCATTTTACACTGAGCTAATTGAAGGAAGGACACTGAACAAATTCGGATCTATAATATATAACATTAAGTATCCTGTTTTTTGCTTATTTTTTTCAAGTTATCTATGAGCACTTTGTGTACTATATATTTTTCTAGCTAGTTTCACTGTGTGTGTGAGATATTAACTGGAAATTGGTCTCTTTTTTAAAGCATCGTTTGGGTTGTTTGTTTCTGATAACTTGTTGCTGTTAAACACTTTCTCTATAGGCTCCTTTAGCTGTTTAAAACTTTCATTTAAAGGCTCACTGCTGCTTTTCTGCTGTGAGAAACATTTCTGCAGTTTGTTTAAGTAGTGTGTATATTTGTAGCATTATCCATATTCAGGCTTGAATTTGGGCCTAGTGTTTGTGGAGGCTGTGTGTCTGAGCACATATTCAGGGACATCTTCATTTACCCAAAGCCATCAGCCATTTCAGTGAGAGAGAATTGTTTAAGGTCATTGGCTGACTGATGTCACCTGGACTACAACTTAGACTAAGCACTTCATTGGTTCTTTTTGCTTTTTTTCTTAAAAGTTGTCTTAGGTTTCAACTTTCTGTTACCTAAAAAGTTAAGTTGTGAGTGCTTCTGCCATTTCACACTGAGCTATTTGAAGGAAGGACACTGAGCAGACTCGGTTCTGTAATATATAACATTAAGTATCCTGTTGTTTGATTATTTTTTCAAGTTATCTATAAACACTTTGTGTACTGTATATTTTTATAGCTAGTTTCTCTGTGTGTGTGAGGTATTAACTGGAAATTGTCCTTTTTTTAAGCATCTGTTGGGTTGTTTGTTTTTGGTAACTTGTTGAAGTTAAACACTTTCTCTAGAGGCTCCTTTAGCTGTTTAAAACTTTCATTTAAAGGCTCACTGCTGCTTTTCTTCTGTGAGAAATATTTCTGCAGTTTGTTAAAAGTAGTGTAGATATTTGTAGCATTATCCATATTTAGGCTTGTATTTGGGCCTAGTCTTTGTGGAGGCTGTGTGTCTGAGGACATATTCAGGGTCATCTTCCTTTAGCCAAAGCCATCAGGCATTTCAGTGAGAGAGAATTGTTTAAGGTCTTTGGCTGACTGATGTCACCTGGACTACAGCTTAGACTAAGCACCTCATTGGTTCTTTTGAGCTTTTGTTTCTTAAAAGTTGTCTCAGGTTTCAATTTTCTGTTACCTAAGAAGTTAAGCTGTGAGTGTTTCTGCTATTTTTCACTGAGCTAATTGAAGGAAGGACTCTGAGCAAACTCGGATCTATAATATATAACATTAAGTATCCTGTTTTTTGCTTATTTTTTCAAGTCATCTATAAGCACTTTGTGTACTGTATATTTTTCTAGCTAGTTTCACTGTGTGTATGAGGTATTGACTGGAAATTGTCCACTTTTTAAGCATCTGTTAGGTTGTTTGTTTTTGATAACTTGTTGCAGTTAAATGGTTTCTCTAGAGGCTCCTTTAGCTGTTTAAATCTTTCATTTAAAGGCTCACTGCTGCTTTTCTGCTGTGAGAAACATTAAGTAGTGTGGATATTTGTAGTATTATCCATATTCAGGCTTGTATTTGTGCCTAGTGTTTGTGGAGGCTGTATGTCAGAGCACATATCCAGGGACATCTTGGTTTAGCCAAAGCCATCCGGCATTTCAGTGAGAGAGAATTGTTTAAGGTCATTGGCTGACTGATTTCACCTGGACTACAGCTTAGACTAAGCACCTCATTGGTTCTTTTGAGCTTTTTGATTCTTAAAAGTTGTCTCAGGTTTCAACTTTCTGTTACCCAAGAAGTTAAGATGTGAGTGTTTCTGCCATTTCACACTGAGCTAATCGAAGGAAGGACACTGAACAAACTTGGATCTATAATATATAACATTATGTATTCTGTGTTTTGCTTATTTTCTCAAGTTATCTATAAGCACTTTGTGTACTGTATATTTTTCTAGCTAGTTTCACTTCACTGTGTGTGTGAGTTATTGATTGGAAACTGTCCACTTTTTAAGCATCTGTTGGGCTGTTTGTTTCTGATAACTTGCTGCAGTTAAACACTTTGTCTAGAGGCTCCTTTAGCTGTTTAAAATGTTCATTTAAAGGCTCACTGCTGCTTTTCTGCTGTGAGAAACATTTCTGCAGTTTGTTTAAGTAGTGTGGATATTTGTAGCATTATCCATATTCAGGCTTGTATTTGGGCCTAGTGTTTGTGGAGGCTGTGTGTCTGAGCACATATTCAGGGACATCTTCCTTTAGCCAAAGCCATCAGGCATTTCAGTGAAAGAGAATTGTTTAAGATCATTGGCTAACTGATGTCACCTGGACTACAGCTTAGAGTAAGCACCTCATTGATTATTTTGAGTTTTTTGTTTCTTAAATATTGTCTCAGGATTCAACTTTATGTTACCTAAGAAGTTAAGTTGTGAGTGTTTCTGCCATTTTACAATGAGCTAATTGAAGGAAGGACACTGAGCAAACTCGGATCTATAATATATAACATTACGTATCCTTTTTTTTTCTTATTTTTTCAAGTTATCTATGGGCACTTTGTGTACTTTATATTTTTCTAGCTAGTTTCACTGTGTGTGTGAGATATTAACTGGAAATTGTCCACTTTTTTAAGCATCTGTTGGGTTGTTTGTTTCTGATAACTTGTTGCTGTTAAACGCTTTCTCTTTAGGCTCCTTTAGCTGTTTAAAACTTTCATTTAAAGGCTCACTGCTGCTTTTCTGCTGTGAGAAACATTTCTGCATTTTGTTTAAGTAGTGTGGATATTTGTAGCATTATCCATATTCAGGCTTGTATTTGGGCCTAGTGTTTGTGGAGGCTGTGTGTCTGAGCACATATTTAGGGACATCTTGGTTTAGCCAAAGCCATCAGGCATTTCAGTGAGAGAGAATTGTTTAAGGTCATTGGCTGACTGATGTCACCTGGACTACAGCTTAGACTAAGCACCTCATTGGTTCTTTTGAGCTTTTTGTTTCTTAAAAGTTGTCTCAGGTTTCAATTTTCTGTTACCTAAGAAGTTAATTTGTGAGTGTTTCTGCCATTTCACACTGAGCTAATCGAAGGAAGGACACTGAGCAAACATGGATCTATAATATATAACGTTAAGTATCCTGTTTTTTGCTTATTTTTTCAAGTCATCTATAAGCACTTTGTGTACTGTATATTTTTCTAGCTAGTTTCACTGTGTGTGTGAGGTATTGACTGGAAATTGTCCACTTTTTTAAAAATCTGTTAGGTTGTTTGTTTTTGATAACTTGTTGCAGTTAAATGGTTTCTGTAGACGCTCCTTTAGCTGTTTAAAACGTTCATTTAAAGGCTCACTGCTGCTTTTCTGCTGTGAGAAACATTTCTGCATTTTAAGTAGTGTGGATATTTGTAGTATTATCCATATTCAGGCTTGTATTTGGGCCTAGTGTTTGTGGAGGCTGTGTGTCAGAGCACATATCCAGGGACATCTTGGTTTAGCCAAAGCCATCCGGCATTTCAGTGAGAGAGAATTGTTTAAGGTCATTGGCTGACTGATTTCACCTGGACTACACCTTAGACTAAGCACCTCATTGGTTCTTTTAAGCTTTTTTTCTTAAAAGTTGTCTCAGGTTTCAACTTTCTCTTACCCAAGAAGTTAAGATGTGAGTGTTTCTGCCATTTCACACTGAGCTAATCGAAGGAAGGACACTGAACAAACTCGGATCTATAATATATAACATTATGTATTCTGTGTTTTGCTTATTTTTTCAAGTTATCTATAAGCACTTTGTGTACTGTATATTTTTCTAGCTAGTTTCACTGTGTGTGTGAGTTATTAATTGGAAACTGTCCACTTTTTTAAAGCATCTGTTGGGTTGTTCGTTTTTGATAACGTGTTGCAGTTAAACGCTTTGTCTAGAGACTCCTTTAGCTGTTTAAAACTTTCATTTAAAGGCTCACTGCTGCTTTTCTGCTGTGAGAAACATTTCTGCAGTTTGTTTAAGTAGTGTGGATATTTGTAGCATTATCCATATTCAAGCTTGTATTTGGGCCTAGCGTTTGTGGAGGCTGTGTGTCTGAGCACATATTCAGGGACATCTTCCTTTAGCCAAAGCCATCAGGCATTTCAGTGAGGGAGAATTGTTTTAGGTCATTGACTGACTAATGTCACCTGGACTACAGCTTAGACTAAGCACCTCATTGGTTCTTTTGAGCTTTTTGTTTCTTAACAGTTGTCTCAGGTTTCAACTTTCTGTTACCTAAGAAGTTAAGTTGTGAGAGTTTCTGCCATTTTACACTGAGCTAATCGAAGGAAGGATACTGAGCAAACTCGGATCTGTAATATATAACATTACGTATCCTGTTTTTTGCTTATTTTTTCAAGTTATCTATAAGCACTCTGTGTACTGTATATTTTACTAGCTAGTTTCACTGTGTGTGTGAGGTATTAACTGGAAATTGTCCACTTTTTAAGCATCTGTTGGGTTGTTTGTTTTTGATAACTTGTTGCAGTTAAACACTTTCTCTAGAGACTCTTTTAGCTGTTTAAATCTTTCATTTAAAGGCTCACTACTGCTTTTCTGCTGTGAGAAACATTTCTGCAGTTTGTTTAAGTAGTGTGGATATTTGTAGCATTATCCATATTAAGGCTTGTATTTGGGCCTAGTGTTTGTGGAGGCTGTGTGTCTGAGTACATATTCAGGGACATCTTGGTTTAGCCAAAGCCATCAGGCATTTCAATGAGAGAGAATTGTTTAAGGTCATTGGCTGACTGATGTCACCTGGACTACAGCTTAGACTAAGCACCTCATTGGTTCTTTTGAGCTTTTTTTTTAAACGTTGTCTCAGGTTTCAACTTTCTGTTATCTAAGAAGTTAAGTTGTGAGTGTTTCTGCCATTTCACACTGAGCTAATCGAAGGAAGGACACTGAGTAAACTTGGATGTGTAATATATACATTACGTATCCTGTTTTTTGCTTATTTTTTCAAGTTATCTATAAGCACTTTGTGTACTGTATATTTTTCTAGCTAGTTTCACTGTGTGTGTGAGGTATTAACAGGAAATTGTCCACTTTTTAAGCATCTGTTGGGTTGTTTGTTTTTGATAACTTGTTGCAGTTAAACACTTTCTCTAGAGACTCCTGTAGCTGTTTAAAACTTACATTTAAAGGCTCACTGCTGCTTTTCTGCTGTGAGAAACATTTCTGCAGTTTGTTTAAGTAGTGTGGATATTTGTAGCATTATCCATATTAAGGCTTGTATTTGGGCCTAGTGTTTGTGGAGGCTGTGTGTCTGAGTACATATTCAGGGACATCTTGGTTTAGCCAAAGCCATCAGGCATTTCAGTGAGAGAGAATTGTTTAAGGTCATTGGCTGACTGATGTCACCTGGACTACACCTTGGACTAAGCACCTCATTGATTCTTTTGAGCTTTTTATTTCTTAAAAGTTGTCTCAGGTTTCAACTTTCTGTTACCTAAGAAGTTAAGTTGTGAGTCTTTCTGCCATTTCACACTGAGCTAATCGAAGGAAGGATACTGAGCAAACTCGGATCTATAATATATAACATTAAGTATCCTTTTTGCTTATTTTTTCAAGTTATCTATAAGCACTTTGTGTACTGCATATTGTTCTAGCTAGTTTTACTGTGTGTGTGAGGTATTAACTGGAAATTGACCACTTTTTTAAGCATCTGTTGGGTTGTTTGTTTTTGATAACTTGTTTCATTTCAACGCTTTCTCTAGAGGCTCCTTTAGCTGTTTAAAACTTTCATTTAAAGGCTCACTGCTGCTTTTCTGCTGTGAGAAACATTTCTACAGTTTGTTTAAGTAGTGTGGATATTTGTAGCATTATCCATATTCAGGCTTGTATTTGGGCCTATTGTTTGTGGATGCTGTGTGTTTGAGCACATATTCAGGGACATCTTTGTTTAGCCAAAGCCATCAGGCATTTCAGTGAGAGAGAATTGTTTAAGGTCATTGGCTGACTGATTTCACCTGGACTACAGCTTAGACTAAGCACCTCGTTGGTTCTTTTGAGTTTTTTTTCTTAAAAGTTGTCTCAGGTTTCAACTTTCTGTTACATAAGAAGTTAAGTTGTGAGTGTTTCTGCCATTTCACACTGAGCTAATCGAAGGAAGGACACTGAGCAAACTCGGATCTATAATATGTAACATGAAGTATCCTGTTTTTTGCTTATTTTTTTCAAGTTATCTATAAGCACTTTGTGTACTGTATATTTTTCTAGCTAGTTTCACTTTGTGTGTGAGGTATTAACTGGAAATTGTCTACTTTGTAAGCATCTGTTGGGTTGTTTGTTTTTGATAACTTGTTGCAGTTAAACACTTTCTCTAGAGGCTCCTTTAGCTGTTTAAACTTTCATTTAAAGGCTCACTGCTGCTTTTCTGCTGTGAGAAACATTTCTGCAGTTTGTTTAAGTAGTGTGGATATTTGTAGCATTATCCATATTCAGGCTTGTATTTGGGCTAGTGTTTGTGGAGGCTGTGTGTCTGAGCACATATTCAGGGACATCTTCCTTTAGCCATAGCCATCAGGCATTTCAGTGAGAGAGAATTGTTTAAGGTCATTGGCTGACTGATGTCACCTGGATTTCAGCTTAGACTAAGACACCTCATTGGTTCTTTTGAGCTTTTTGTTTCTTAAATGTTGTCTCAGGTTTCAACTTTATGTTACCTAAGAAGTTAAGTTGTGAGTGTTTCTGCCATTTTACACTGAGCTAATCGAAGGAAGGACACTGAGCAAACTCGGATCTATAATATATAACATTACATATCCTGTTTTTTGCTTATTTTTTTCAAGTTGTCTATGAGCTCTTTGTGTACTTTATATTTTTCTAGCTAGTTTCACTGTGTGTGTGAGATATTAACTCGAAATTGTCCACTTTTGTTAAGCATCTGTTGGATTGTTTGTTTCTGATAACTTGTTGCTGTTAAACGCTTTCTCTATAGGCTCCTTAGCTGTTTAAAACTTTCATTTAATGGCTCACTGCTGCTTTTCTGCTGTGAGAAACATTTCTGCAGTTTATTTAAGTAGTGTGGATATTTGTAGCATTATCCATATTCAGGCCTGAATTTGGGCCTAGTGTTTGTGGAGGGTGTGTGTCTGAGCACATATTCAGGGACATCTTGGTTTAACCAAAGCCATCAGGCATTTCAGTGAGAGAGAATTGTTTAAGGTCATTGGCTGACTGATGTCACCTGGACTACAACTTAGACTAAGCACTTCATTGATTCTTTTTGCTTTTTTTCTTAAAAGTTGTCTCAGGTTTCAAATTTTTGTTACCTAAGAAGTTAAGTTGTGAGTGTTTCTGCCATTTTACACTGAGCTAATTGAAGGAAGGACACTGAGCAAATTCGGATCTATAATATATAACATTAAGTATCCTGTTTTTTGCTTATTTTTTTCAAGTTATCTATGAGCACTTTGTGTACTGTATATTTTTCTAGCTAGTTTCACTGTGTGTGTGAGATATTAACTGGAAATTGTTCTCTTTTTTAAAGCTTCGTTTGGGTTGTTTGTTTCTGATAACTTGTTGCTGTTAAACACTTTCTCTATAGGCTCCTTTAGCTGTTTAAAACTTTCATTTAAAGGCTCACTGCTGCTTTTCTGCTGTGAGAAACATTTCTGCAGTTTGTTTAAGTAGTGTGTATATTTGTAGCATTATCCATATTCAGGCTTGAATTTGGGCCTAGTGTTTGTGGAGGCTGTGTGTCTGAGCACATATTCAGGGACATCTTCATTTACCCAAAGCCATAAGGCATTTCAGTGAGATAGAATTGTTTAAGGTCATTGGCTGACTGATTTCACCTGGACTACAGTTTAGACTAAGCACCTCATTGGTTATTTTAAGCTTTTTTTGTTAAAAGTTGTCTCAGGTTTCAACTTTCTGTTACACAAGACGTTAAGATGTGAGTGTTTCTGCCATTTCACACTGAGCTAATCGAAGGAAGGACACTGAGCAAACTCGGATCTATAATATATAACATTACGTATCCTGTGTTTTGCTTATATTTTCAAGTTATCTATAAGCACTTTGTGTACTGTATATTTTTCTAGCTAGTTTCACTGTGTGTGTGAGGTATTAATTGGAAATTGTCCACTTTTTTAAGCATCTGTTGGGTTGTTTATTTCTGATAACTTGTTGCAGTTAAATGCTTTCTCTATAGGCTCCTTTAGCTGTTTAAAACTTTAATGTAAAGGCTTACTGCTGCTTTACTGCTGTGAGAAACATTTCTGCAGTTTGTTTAAGTAGTGTGGATATTTGTAGCATTATCCATATTCAGGCTTGTATTTGGGCCTAGTGTTTGTGGGGGCTGTGTGTCTGAGCACATATTCAGGGACATCTTGGTTTAGCCAAACCCATCAGCCATTTCAGTGAGAGAGAATTGTTTAAGGCCATTGGCTGACTGATGTCACCTGGACTACAGCTTAGACTAAGCACCTCAGTGGTTATTTTGAGCTTTTTTTCTTAAAAGTTGTCTCAGGTTTCAACTTTCTGTTACCTAAGAAGTTAAGTTGTGAGTGCTTCTGCCATTTCACACTGAGCTAATTGAAGGAAGGACACTGAGCAGACTCGGTTCTGTAATATATAACATTAAGTATCCTGTTGTTTGCTTATTTTTTCAAGTTATCTATAAACACTTTGTGTACTGTATATTTTTATAGCTACTTTCTCTGTGTGTGTGAGGTATTAACTGGAAATTGTCCCCTTTTTTAAGCATCTGTTGGGTTGTTTGTTTTTGGTAACTTGTTGAGGTTAAACACTTTCTCTAGAGGCTCCTTTAGCTGTTTAAAACTTTCATTTAAAGGCTCACTGCTGCTTTTCTTCTGTGAGAAATATTTCTGCAGTTTGTTTAAGTAGTGTGGATATTTGTGGCATTATCCATATTTAGGCTTGTATTTGGGCCTAGTGTTTGTGGAGGCTGTGTGTCTGAGGACATATTCAGGGTCATCTTCCTTTTGCCAAAGCCATCAGCCATTTCAGTGAGAGAGAATTGTTTAAGGTCTTTGGCTGACTGATGTCACCTGGACTACAGCTTAGACTAAGCACCTCATTGGTTCTTTTGAGCTTTTTGTTTCTTAAAAGTTGTCTCAGGTTTCAATTTTCTGTTACCTAAGAAGTTAAGCTGTGAGTGTTTCTGCTATTTTTCACTGAGCTAATCGAAGGAAGGACTCTGAGCAAACTCGGATCTATAATATATAACATTACGTATCCTGTTTTTTGCTTATTTTTTCAAGTTATCTATGAGCTCTTTGTATACTTTATATTTTTCTAGCTAGTTTCACTGTGTGTGTGAGATATTAACTGGAAATTGTCCACTTTTTTTAAGTATCTGTTGGATTGTTTGTTTCTGATAACTTGTTGCTGTTAAACGCTTTCTCTATAGGCTCCTTTAGCTGTTTAAAACTTTCATTTAATGGCTCACTGCTGCTTTTCTGCTGTGAGAAACATTTCTGCAGTTTGTTTAAGTAGTGTGGATATTTGTAGCATTATCCATATTCAGGCTTGAATTTGGGCCTAGTGTTTGTGGAGGCTCAGTGTCTGAGCACATATTCAGGGACATCTTGGTTTAGCCAAAGCCATCAGGCATTTCAGTGAGTTAGAATTGTTTAAGGTCATTGGCTGAGTGATGTCACCTGGACTACAGCTTAGATTAAGCACCTCATTGGTTCTTTTAAGCTTTTTTTCTTAAAAGTTGTCTCAGGTTTCAACTTTCTGTTACCTAAGAAGTTGTGAGTGTTTCTGCCATTTCACACTGAGCTAATCGAAGGAAGGACACTGAGCAAGCTCGGATCTATAATATATAACATTAAGTATCCTGTTTTTTGCTTATTTTTTCAAGTTATCTATACACACTTTGTGTACTGTATATTTTTCTAGCTAGTTTCACTGTGTGTGTGAGATATTAATTGGAAATTGTCCACTTTTTTTAAGCATCTGTTGGGTTGGTTGTTTCTGATAACTTGTTGCTGTTAAACACTTTCTCTAGATGCTCCTTTAGCTGTATAAAACTTTCATTTAAAGGCTCACTGCTGCTTTTCTGCTGTGAGAAACATTTCTGCAGTTTGTCTCCCACCCTCCCTCCCTATTGGTATGGTGTTCTTATAGTTAGTGGCTTTGCAGTTGCCCGCCCCTACTGTACATTTGATCTGGGACCCTCCTCCCAGTCTAGTTTCATTACCTCATTCTACCCAATAGAGGGAGAACATTTGAGAAGGCCAATCAGCTTAGTTTCTGCTACTCCTTTCTCTCTTTCCTCTAAAAAAAAATAATAATGTCTAAGCTTGTTTCCTGCCTTTCCTGTGTGTAGTCTAGTCTGGATATAGATTTGCTGTGTCCAGGAGTTTTTGTAGTCTTCTAGGCCCCCAAGCCTTTCTTTGTTGGAGGGAAGCCTTCTAGCTTAATTTTGTTTCTTAGAACTAGCCAGTTTTTTGTTTCAGCACTCAAGTAATTTTCTTTGAGATCTGCACTTGTTCAGAACTTATTGTAAGCACTAAATAAGCTACAAATTACTACAGCACTCAACTTTCCTCACTGTCTAGAGGAAAGCAGTTTCTAGTACTTAACAAATAAGCACCTATCCAGGCATGTCTAAGGGTCAGCTCCCAGTGTTTTCTCCTGTCTACCTGATGAATCTGGGCATCTTGGGGCAATGCAGTAATTGCCTCATGTACACAGGCAACCCTCTCGTCCTACCACTCAAAACTACAACCTGTGAGAGATGCACTTATATAGCCAAACTGGAAGCAAAGCTCTCTTCACCCAAGACTGGACTAGACAGTCAAGAGAAGAAGGTAAACACTTGCACCACACCACACTCGGCACACAGTCCCTCAAAACCTACACCACCAAAACACACACATAGAAACACAAAACACACACCTACATTCACGGAGGCTCTCAGTAAACCTGCCCAAGCAACAGGGACCTCCAAAGCAGAAACACAAGCAATCTCCACCCCCCATCACAACCCAAATGACACATAGCCCACAAACTTAGTGTGCCACTCAACCACAGCCCATAAGGCATAACAACGTACCCAACATTCTAGTCATAGGTGACCCTATAGTCAGGCACACTGATGTTCCACTCACCAGGCTAAACAAGGAGAAAGTTACTGTCAGCTGCCTGTCGAGTGCCAGGATCCACCACATAATGCATGCACTCAGGTCACTCCACAACAAGTGCAAATATGACTCTGTCATTGTCCATGTTGGTGTGAATGACCTGAGATGTACCTCCCTGGACTACATGAAAAGAGAAATGGAGGAGCTGTCCGATCTTGTAGCCCAGGCAGGTATGACCCTAGCCCTGAGTAGCATCCTGCCATCACCCAGAATGATACCACAGTACAAGGACAAAATTATTGACTTCAACAATTGGCTAAGCTTCTGGTGTGATGCTAAGGGGATCTGTCTGCCTGGGATGACATGATCGACAAACCACAATGCTTTGCCAGAGATGGCCTGCAGCTGTCACCCCTGGGATTCCGGATACTGGCTAAGGCTCTAGCCACCCCTATAGTGCCTTTTATAGGCAAGGTTCAAATGACAAATTCACCACCCTAACAGGTACAGGCAAGAAGAATCTGAGGGTATTGCTACTCAATGCTAGAAGTCTAAACCTCAAAATGCACTCACTCGAGGCACTCCTTAAAATGGAGAACATCGACATCTGTGCAGTGACCTGGTTCAAGGCTCCAGAGAATACTCCTGCATTACCAGGCTATAATTCATACCACACCTTTTGGCCACCTAACCTGGACCGAAACACTAAAGGCGGAGACATGTCCATATTCATTAAGGATATCCATACCTCCAGGCTAGTTGCTCAGCATAATGCATCCGAGATTATCCAAGTGCAGCTAACTCTGGGCAAGACCACAATACAAATTGTAGCTTGCTACAGATCCCCCACCATGCCCCAGGATTCCCACTCCTCATTTCTTAATACACTGGAAAATATTAGGGTACAACCTAACACCCTAATAATGGGCAATTTTAACTACCCTACCATTAACTGGGAAAACTACTCATGTACCAACTCTTGTGCTCAACATTTTCTGGAATTCATAAATTCCAATGCCATGGATCAACTTATCCACACCCCCACTAGGGGCAGCAATATCCTAGACCTGGTTATTACCAACATGGGCAACTGGTGCTCCACACCAGAGGTCAATTCCTCGTTGGTCAGATCCAACCACAAGCTAATCACCCTAGACATCCACATCCCTCCCCTACCCCCCATTAGGGAAATCACAGTAAAACATTTCTCCAAAGCCAACTTCATGCTTCTTAAGACAGAAGTGGCAAACTTCGCAACACCCATGCTGACAGACAATAGAGGTACGACTGCTGAATCCTACACAAATGCACTTTATAAGCACTTATATGAGTGCATGGATCGTGCAATCCCTAACAGAACCAAGATGCTATCCTCCAAAAAAAGGAAGCCAATCTGGTGGTCCCCAGCCATAAACAAACTCTACAACAGAAGAAAGAAACTGTTGCAAAAAAGAGTAAAATCCCATGACTGGAGAAACTCCCTGGTCCCCCTCAGTAAGAAGCTGAGATCCCTCATAAAATCTTCCAAAGCTAGTTATGAAAACAAAATTGCCACTGATTCTAAAGACAACCACAAAGCATTCTACAGCTATGTCAAGAATCTCAGTGGCAACACTCAGATCTGCTCTGAGTTACAGCACAATGGCATGAAATATACAGAACCAACTGATATTGCCAACATCCTGGCAGATAGGTTCAGTGCTAACTTTACCCCCCTGTCATCCACTAAAGGGCCCATCTCTATACCAGAAGAATGCAAAGTTCCTGTAATTACGGCTGCACAGGTAAGAAACACACTATCCAAAGCCAAGAACACAGCATCCATGGGACCTGATGACATCCCAGGCTGTGTTCTACATGAACTACAGAATGAACTGGCACCCCACCTAAGTACCATGTTCAATCATAGCCTCACCTCAGGCTATGTGCTCACTGAATGGCGCACAGTGACAGTTATCCCACTCCACAAAGGGGGAGCCACCACAGACCCCAGAAACTACCGCCCCATTAGCCTAATGAGCCTGGTCTGCAAGGCTATGGAACGTATCATCATGGAACTTATAGACAATGACATTGGTAATCTCCAAACTCAGGACCCCACCCAGTTCGGGTTTGTAAAAGGCAGATCATGTCTCCTAAACCTGATCGACTTCTTTGAAGCAGTCACCAAAGCTGTAGATGAGGGTAAGGTGGTTCACACAGCCTATCTAGATCTCGCCAAGGCTTTCGACACCATCCCCCACTCTGGAATTATAGATAAACTCACTACACTAGGTATAAATCCCTATGTCACAAGATGGGTTGCCAACTGGCTCACTGACAGAGCCCACACTGTGAAAGTAGCAGACTCCAAATCCAACTTCAGACCAGTGACAAGTGGAGTACCACAGGGTTCAGTCCTGGGTCCTCTCCTGTTTGGTATCTACTTCTCTGAAGTACAGGCCAACACAGAAGGTCTTTGGCTAATGAAGTTTGCAGATGACTGCAAACTAGGAGCCATAATCAAAACTCCAAAAGATGTGGACATCCTACAAAAGGGCTTCGCTGAGACAGATGCCTGGTGTCAAAGCCATGGCCTCAAGCTCAATGCCAAAAAGTGCATTGTCATCCCTTTTGGTAAAAACTCAGTACCCATGAACTACCACATAGGCGGTAATCTACTTAACACTGAAAGTGTGACAAGAGACCTTGAGACACAGGTGGACAGTAGTCTCTCTTTTGATAATCACATTGCCACAGTAGTCAGGAAATCCTTCTACGTGGCACACCTCATCACAAAAGGTTTCTCATCCAGGAAAAAAGAGGTCATTGTTCCCCTCTACTCGTCTGTCATTAGACCCATTATAGAGTACAATGCCCCTTTTGGTATGTACCTCACAAGACATCTACAACAACTGGAAAGGCCACAGAAATACCTCACAAAGAGGATTACTGGCCTCAAACAGATGCCCAATGCAGACCATCTCAGAAAACTGCAGCTTTACTCCGTTGCATATCGCCTACTCAGAGGCGATCTCTGCCTAACACACAAAGCTATGTCAAACCCAGAGCTTTTAGACATGCTCCACTTAAAGAAATCCCAATCCCTACGAGCTACATGGTCTTGGGACCTAAACATTGTCACCACAATAAACAGAACATGCTGGAGGGATAGATTCCTATCCCAGAGACTTCCCATACTCTGGAACAAACTACCTATCTATATCAAACAAAGCTCTTCATTAGCGTTCTTCAAGAAAAATCTTGATGATTGGATGGGAGATAGGAAATTCACCCCGGGGATCACTTCTGTGGCTCTGCTCAACAGTGGCACAGGAAAATAATTTTCTCGGGTGGCGAAAGCCAGGGTACCTTTGGCTAGGCTTATATAGGACCTAGGGCCAATAGCCTAGTATCTACCTATGAACGTATGAACCTATGTGTCCCTAACTTTTCCCTATAACTTCCTTCTTTCTGTTTCTGTTTCACTGTAGGGCATCCCTTGAGTCTTCTCACCTAATGTATCCTTTCAAACCAGACAAGAACAGCCACCCCAGCTATGTAGTTTATAATTCCCCTCATGACTGGTAAAAGGACCTAAGAATCTGGAGCTATCATACTGTGGCTATGCTTGTGTTTTTATAGAGTTCCTACCTCCAATATACAAATGTAAACTTGTCAGAGGCCATTTTTATGCTTTTCTTTATATTTACCACCCTCAACCAGTTTTGCAGGAGTAGCATCTGTTATCTTAATTTTATGCTGAGAAGATAACACATGTTACTCGTCCGGTACTGCTTCCTAGTTTTCAAAAGCAGAACTAACATTTCACCATGAAGGACAAGCAGCTTGTATTTTAGGTGCTGTGAAAATATTGACAAATTGAAATTGCACACTTTTCCACCAGATGGCAGTGTGCATCGAGTTACTGGTTCTGTATACTGTAAATGCCATCATTTTAACAAATTCATTTTTGGTGGAAAAATATGCTGAAATTACTTAATGTTGTACTTCATTTATATCTAGATATTTGTATGTAATCTGCTTATCTAAATGTTTGAGAAAATGATTAATATCAGCATTAAAGGAGACAGTTCAGAACCCTGAGTTAGTACGTCCAAAAACATCTCTTTCAAATGGACCATGTGGACTTTGCACAGGAGTGTTTGTGATTATACCTTTCTTGTTGAGTTGCAGCATATTTAATACCTTGTTCTGAAGTTGTTATGCTATCACAAAATTCCAGAAAGTAGTTTTTGTTTCAGTGGGAGAAATGTTATGGTCTTTGAACACCAGTTTTAATCATAAGATTAATTCATAGGAAGATAGGTTTGAGGGGTTTTTAGTGTGCAGAAAAGTTGAGTGTTATAACAGTAGCATGCACATTGCAACAGGTGGATTCAAAAACATTTCTCAAGGTGTGCATCAGTCTCTGAATGTTACTGTCCCTCTGAATTTTACTGTCTCTGTGAATGTTACTGTTACTGTGTCTGTGAATGTTACTATTCTTACTGTCTTTGTGAATGTTACTGTCTCTGTGAATGTTACTCTTCTTACTGCCTCTGTGAATGTTACTGTCTCTGTGAATGTTACTGTCTCCGTGAATGTTACTGTTACTGTCTCTATGAATGTTACTGTTCTTACCGTCTCTGTGAAAGTTACTGTTGCTACTGTCTCTGTGATTGCTACTGTTATTGTCTCTGTGAATGTTACTGTCTCTGTATGTTACTGTGTACTTAACCAATGTGCATAGCTTGCTAGTATTTATGCTTTCAACTTCCCAGCATACTTCTCTCTTTCAATAAATAGAACAGCCAGAAAACCAGAAGGTAAAATCATGTTTGATAACACAACTTTTAGCTGTGGGCCCTTATGTATTTTAATTTATTTAACATTTGTTAACTGGATAATGTCCTCCCAGTGGACTGATTCAGATTCTTCTGGGTGCAGAGTACAGTGGTTAAAGTATAATGGAGATGCTAAAGAAAGTACACAGATAAGGTGTACACATAAAATGTATCATAGCACATTATCACAGTAATAACTGTGAGCAAAAGTCAGACAGGTGAGAATGCCGTTGACTGAAGTGTTTAAGTGGAAGTTACAGAATAACAGAACTGCACAAACTTGTAATTAGATGTAATTTTCAAAAATGCTCAAGGGCAAGTAATGACCAGTTAGTAAGTTAGACTATGCTACTAGTAGGGGATGTATAAAGAAAGGTGTGATGTAGAGGAAGAAAGGTGATTCTAGTTTGAAACAGAGGCATTTGGAAGTATCCTGTGGAATGATGAGGGAGCTAAGCTGTGTGAGTACTCCACAGACAGAGTGACTGTAGAATAACACATGAAGGGTATCACTGGTTTTAGGAGCATAGTTTCAGACAGATTGGCATCTTTTGATATGTCTGTTATGGATAACCCCAGAGGAGGTAAACATTTTTTAGGCAAAGATCTCAAATTTAAGGAGATATGGATGATTTATAATCAGGAAAAGGAGATGTATTCTAACATGAGAAGTTTGTAAAGAAAGGTGTAGGAAAAAAATCAGTATTTTCTTTTATGAGAAACCACTTGCCTTTTGTTGCAGTAGAGCATAGATATTGTCTAAAAGGGGAAATGGTTAAAAATCTACAGATTCTCATTTCTGCAACATGGGGGGTGGTATTTTTTTGGGGGGACATATGCTGTTCATGGAAGTCCATATATAACTTAAGCAAGTAGGATACTTTTGTCACTGACACCCCGGCTTGGAGAGAGGCAGGAAGTGGGAGAACTACTCAGACCAGAATAGTTATTTATTTTTGCTTTAGTTTGCTCTGTAGAATGGGAGAAGATATGTGAATAATCTAACCCAGTGCCTGGCTACTAAACGTAGGTGGAGACTTCAAGTAAGGGTACATTTGGAGTCGGATCCCCAGTAAAGCAGGAAGTTTTGAGTTTATTTGGGATTCCAAAGACAATGATTTGACTTTACCCAAGTTGAGTGCTATTCCACTGAAGACCTAATTCAGTGAAACTATATTTCATGTTACTTAACTCCCTGCAATGTTTGTTACAAACTTTAGTTTTCATGTCCTGATGTAAATGAACATTGTTGAGCACATTACAATTTGTGGACCATGGGGGTGGAGCCTAGATGGTCAACTGAGAGCAGTGAATTTTGAGAGCTCCATGAAGTAGTATAATATAGGAACATTTTATTATTTTCAAATTTAAAACATCAGAAATCTATAGATAAACTGCTAAACTACATAAATATAAATTTTGGTGGAGATATACAAAAATTTTCCTGTCAAGTAACTTGGAGATATATTGAGTCACTGAATATGAACAACTCAAGGTATTCCCATCCAGATGCTGCTTTGAAAAAATAACTGCAATGGATGACATCTACCTTGCAGGAACTATCTTTGAAGATGGACGGCTTTAAAAATGACTTAGAAAACCTCAAATTAAATTCTCAAAAACAGATTGATATTCTTAAGGAACTATTACAGCAACATCATACAAAAATAACAAATATAGAGACTTCTCTAAATGACATTGAAGGGGGACTTAAAGAGGAAGAATTCCAAAAAGAATACATGGCTGCTTAACAACATAAATGACTTAGAAAATAGGGAAAGGAAAGACAACATAAGGAACTTTGGTCTGCCTGAAAACACTGAAGGAGAAGACATTATTTCATTCTTAACCTGGATTCCTGAATTTTTAGACTTGAAAGAGGGACTTTCATTTGGAATTCAAAGGGTGCATAGAGTACTGAGGAAACCTGCTTCTAACTCAACAAATACTCCACCTAGATCTATAGTTATAAAATTTCTTTCATTTCTGGACAAGGAACTAATATTAAAATCTGCTTGTAGAAAATCACCCTTAAAATACAATCAAAGCCTGATAAGGTTTGACAATGATTATTCTTCTAGAATACTAGAAAAATGAAAAAAGTGTGGCCAATAATAAAACTGTTGAAACAAAACAACATTAAAGCACAACTGACCTTTCCAGCCAAGATAATACTACTTTTTGCCAATGAGATGAGAACCTTTAATGACTTAGAAGAAGCTACTATATTCATCAAAAACAACAAAATAATGTCTATCTCAGATGAAATGGAATGGATGGCCCCTACTCTTAAAAGAATAAAAGAAACAAATCCTTGGACTGATGCTAGAAAGAAGAAACAAAAAACTGATTCCAAGATAGCTGTCCCAAAAAATAACTCTTACAACTACATCTCTCAAAGTATCAACTGATATGGTACATCACTTGTCATCTGTTTTTATTTTTAAAAAAGGAGGGTTTCTTAAACCACTGAAAAACAGTAATAATTTATTCAGAATGTTCAAAGAGTCCAATAATTCTTCGCAAACAAAGGTAGGTCAAAATGGGCTACTATTTACATTATATATAAGCCAAACAAAGCAGCATATAATACAAACATAGAAGTTTGTATTCCCCTACTTGAACTCAATTAATACTTATTTTGTTCATTTTTCATTGATTTTACTTATAATAATTTAAGTAATTCATTAACTAATTCAACAAGATACCATTCATCAGAGTTCAGACACAAATATAACAAATTAAGATCATATATAATAGCAGTAACAGTAGAGTGTTTTGAAAAAAAATGCTGTGATGAAGACTAATGCCTTCTTCAGTTATAGTATGATTTAGTATATCCTGGTTAAGTAATAGTAGCAAGCTCTTAGTACAAATGTCATCATTATTCTGTCTAAATTTAGTTAATATCAATTAAGGCAGGTATCACAGTACGAGTGCTGTTTGATCAATCCTGATGTGGTGTGCGTGGATGCAGCTGTGTCTGGCAGCTAGTACAAATCTCATTATTATTCTGTCTAAACATAGTTAACATCAGTTATGCCGGGTATCATAGCTTCGAGTGCTGTTTGATCAATCCTGAGATGGTTTGCGTGGATGCAGCCATGTCTGGCAGCTAGTACCAATGTCATTATTATTCTGTCTAAACATAGTATCAATTATGGCAGGTAACATAGATTCGAGTGCTGTTTGATTAAGCCTGACATGGTGTGTGTATGGATGCAGCTGTGTCTGGCAGCTGTTCTATTTTGCTGTTTTCGTCTCCGGGAAGCTGTGGGTTGCGGCTTGTGATCGAGGTTTACTGATGCTTGTGTATTAGAAAGAGACATTTGGTGTTTTAGCCTGGATCCAGGGGAAGGGGGTGGATAAAACTGTGATTTGGGATATTTTGGCAGAGAATAGTGTGTCTACACATCTGCTGAGTGAGAGGTGGGAAGGCTGGAAGAATGTGTTATCTCTTGTTGTGGTGGCTTGTTGGGAAGTTTTTTTTTTGGTCTGTTTGCTCTCCGGTCTTTTCCTGGCTGCTGCCTCGCTGAAAGGGAGGGAATTTAGGCTTGAAGGTGCAGTAAAGTGAAATTTTGCTTCAGGTGTATCACTAGCCTCTGGTATGCAGTACACAAACACACTAACAGAAACAGATGCTCCCGGGTGGCTGTGGTAATGGAGACAGAGTGACAATAATGCTTAAAAGCTCTGAGGAGCCTCCGAGATGATTCTCGGCAATGAAAAAAAAAAATTATATATATATATATATAAAAAATAAAAGGACTGTTTTAAACCACATGTACGCATATTGCTGGTCTCTCAACACTTTGTTTAGCTCATTAAGTTGATTCTTGATAAAAAAAAAAATTAAGAAGCGCAATTTTATATTTAAAACATATTTTGGTCCAAACATATTAAGGACTTACATAAGAGTGAAAGTCTGAGTTATTATGAAAGACTATGAGCACTTGGTCTTGTGCAGTACCCTTTGCAGTGGTCTGGGAGGTGAGCTTGCTCGGACGTGTTGGGCATATGGGGATAGCTGATTCTAGTGGTGTTTGGGGCTGCCAGGAAGTGCTAGAGAGTCATCAGATTTCCTTTGTGGTAATATCTGTGGGAATGGAAGGTGTGTTGAGTGGTTCACTGGCAGAGTGGTCACTGTATGGAACAGGCTGTTAAAATGGAATAGGACAAATATTGGTTTGGATATTTTAAAGAACATCCTGGAAATATACCACATGAACTACTGAATGGTATTCTGGCAAAACTGGGTGGGCATTTTTGCCTGTGTTTGAAGTACTGATATGTGTGTATGTAAGGATGGAACTATACTTATAACAAATAAGAAACTAGAAGGATGTCATAATTTATAGTCTATGGACTGTATAAACATGCTTGGAAGGAGCTAATAATAAGAATAAGCATTACAGATGTGGTCTCTCAAATAATTAAGCAACAGCCAAATAAAAAAAAAAAAAATAAAACACAATAGTTATGTAATGCATGATTTTAGTAAATCTAGACATAAAATATATAATTTTCATATAAGATGAAGCAGTCTGCTGAATTTAGATATTAAAGACAGGATTTAATAACATGGGCTTGTGTATAATAACACTACTGTCTTAACTTGTCATAAATGACATACACTATATTGAATATCAAAGGGAAGCATGATGATTTACTTAAGTAAATATGCATAAAAAAGTCATGTAATTGCTTTAACCTGAATTATAGTTTTTGTAACCCATCTTCACCATATATAATATTTAAGCACTTACCAAGGTAACTATTATTTTATACATGACATCAAACTGACAAAGTTGTTCAAGAGAAACAATAGAAGCCTGAACTTGAAATGGCACAGAATGTAACAATTATATTCTGAACAATTAGTATTAAATTGACAATAGACAGTCTAATAACATGAGCTTGTGTATAATAACACTACTGTTTTAACTTGTCATAAATGATATACACTATATTGAACATCAAGGGGAAGCATGATGATTTTCTCATATAAGTAAATGTGCATAACAAGTCATGTAATTGCTTTAACTTGAATTGTGATTTTGTAACCCATCTTGACCATACATAATACTTAAGCTGTTACCAAGGTAAATAATGTTTTATACATGACATCAAACTGACAAAGTTGTTCAAGGAAACAATAAAAGGCTGAACTAGGAATGTCACATAATGTAGCAATCACATTCTGAACAAATAGTATTAAATTGACCTTTGCTGATTATACAAAATAAAATGTTGCCATTTAAATCTAAAAACTTTCAGTATACGCCAAAAATGGCAATTTATGAATATGGAAAGGGAACTTGTAATCATTAATTGCAATAAGTGAATTTGTTGTTTTTACTCTATAATTTCACTCATTTTATTATAAGAAATGACAGATATGAAAATTATTATATGTAGGAAATAGGAGCAAGAGGGATGCACTGATAATTAAAATGCACTAACTTTCATTAGTGTTCACATAAAACAAACGTGATGGTTTAAGTAAGTTAGCAACAAAGTGATTGCTTAAATACTGGCAAACAATGAAATATAACTTCTGATATATCCAGTAAAATACATTGTATTATAAACATTCGGTATAAATATTATTACCCTCTATTTATATAAAGTAATAAGTTTTAAAAGACTTCATCAATAAGGGTGAATATGTTAAATACCTGTGTGCTATAATCTTTTACTGAGGTTTTATTTATTTATTTATTTATTTATTTATTTATTTATTTATTGCATTTGTTGACTGGGAAAGTCCATTGGGCCTAGAGGAGCCCATTTTCAGTGGATGCCCAGGGAGAAAAGCTCCACATTATTACATACAATTAACAAAATAAAACATTGTAGATACATGAATAAAATAAATGTAGTACTATATACAATTAGTTAGAACAGTTGTTGATATATAAAAAAAAGTACAAACAGTAGAAAGGCTAAGACAATTTGCAGAGATGACATTTCAATAATACCTAGAAACTGCATAATCTTTTTTTAGGTGACAGCATAAATGGAAACAGAAGTATGAAAGTCAGAGTAGAAGAAGATACTTCCTACTTTACTATGATTGAATTGCTGGTCATCTATTCAAAATAATATAAATATTGCTTATTCCTATTACAAATATTATCCATAGGATAATTAAATTTTTGGAGCTCAGATGTTCTGTATTGTCAAGGTATGAGTGATAATCTGATGGACTTAGGTTTATCCATCAGATTAGGAATGATTTTCACTCCATGGCTAGTATAGGTCTTAGTTTTGTTAACATTTATTAATTTAAATTTGATATTTCACAAAAACATTTTTAGTATGCCTGACCAAAACATTACTTTATTGGTAAACACTCAAAGTATAAAACTGATAATTTCCTTTAAAAGCTCAAACATATACTTTATAGCTACGAGAGGAAAATGTTTAATAGTCACAATAAAACAAAAAATACATAGTGTAAATAACCCAAGATGGATTTAACTTTATTATCTTTAAATACCAATGGCTTAAACAATCCTAACAAGAGATCAAATCTACTGAAATATTCAAAACTGAACAAAGCGCAAATTGTCTTTCTTCAAGAAACTCATTTCAAAACAAATAACAATTAGAAAAGGAATCCTAAGGAATATATGATATTATAAGACAAAGACAAAAGGGGTAACAATTTTATGGAAAACAAATGTGATTAACCCAGAAATCATTTATAAGTATGAAGATAAAGAAGGCCTTATGGCATTAGTAATAGTTAAATATAATAACAGAATATGGACCCTAGCCAATCTATACTGGTTCCCAGGCATTGGAACAGGAACTGTTAAAAAGCACTTGGATTTCATTTCCAGTAATTATAAAGGCAACTTAATTTTAGGAGGAGATTTTAACTGTATATTTGATATTTCTGAAACTACAAATAAAAGACCGCTGCCTACATCTGCTGTATCAAAAGCTTTAAACAAGTAGGTAGAATCATTTCATCTTGTAGATACTTTCAAATTTAAAGAAGATTAATCTTTGTTGTTTTCTCATCAAGATCATAGATTTGGTACAAACTAGAATAGATAAAATATTTGCTGCCCATGACTTACACTCTAAAATCATTAATTTCTCAGTCACTCCCTGCCCCTTTTCAGACCACAATTAATTGATAGTACAACTTCAAAATGAGTGCAAACCATTAATCTTTAACTCCAGAATTCCAGCATGTATAAAAGAGTTCAAACCCTGGTTATTATCTAAATTACAGTTCTTCTTAGATAATAATTACACCACAGAGATAAATAAAATAATGATATGGGCTCATTAAAAGCTTACATATATGGTAAAACCCTAACTTGGTATAAAAATCAGAGAATGGGATTCTGAATTATTAGATCTACAATCCAAACTTTTGTCAGTAAAAGCTGAAAAAAAATCAAAATCATTTGGAGGTGAAAAATAAAATAGAAGTATTAAACAATAAATACAATGAAATTCTAACACATAAAACTAGTTTAGCTTTAGAAAAACTAAAAATGAATACCTTGGCCACTTCTCCCAAACATCTACATAATTTATTCACAAGAATCAAAATGCAATCAAAAGCTAATAACATTAAAAGTATCTTCCTTGAAAAGAAAGGGAAAATGTCTCGTATATAGGTGACATTCTTGATGCCTATAGAAATCACTATATGGAAGATTCCCCAAAAGAAAATATACACATCGATTAATATAATCTAGATGTAAAATGTTCCAATATATATAAAAAAAAAAAAACAGTAAAATTAAAACTAGATCTGCAAGCACCCATATCCTACAAGAAATTACAGCTATAATAAAAGAGGGTAAAATAATAAAGCTCCAGGTATAGATGGTAAAATTATGGAAATATATAAACATTTTCCTCTTCCATAATTCTTTCTGTATTAGAAATTCAGTCACATGCTTTAATACTACCCTCTTGGAGATATTCCTTAATCACACCAATTCTAAAGGAAAACAAATCCCCAAACCTCTGTACCTCATATAGACCTATATCATTAGTAAATAATGACTGTAAGATATTTATAACAATATTAACTAACAGAATGAAAATACCACTATGCAAAACAATAAATAATGATCAAACCGGATTTATATATCATAGACACACACATGACAATATTAAAAGGATAATTTCTTTTATAGATTATGTTAATAAAGAAAGTAAAGAAACACTCATAATTGACTTAGAGATAGAGAAAGCCTTTGATTCCCCAAATTGGAACTATTTATTCAAAATCCTAATCCTACTTGAATTTCCTGCATCCTCTGTTCATCTTCTAAAGAATATATATACAAATAATTTAGCGTATGTCAAGTTAGGTCCTTTTACCTCTGAATCTATGCATATAACAAAAGGCACTAAACAAGGATGTCCCATGTCACCCATTCTATTTGCTCTGGCTATTGAAATATTGGCAGATTCAATTCGTAACAATATAAAAATGAAAGGAATAGATGTTTATGAACATTACAGTTCTAAAGTAATGCTATTTGCTGATGACATATTACTAACATTATCTAATGCAAAATAGACATTAGAAGAATTAGGTATATTAATTGACAAATTTCACATGACTTCAAGACTCAATTTCAATAAATCAAAATCAAAATTTTTATTTTGAAATAAAAAAACTGCAGACTAAGGCTGGTCACATCACAGGGAAACAAGAATCTACCTTAAAATATCTAGGAATTGAGTAATGCTAGGATAATAATGAATTAGTCTTAAAAACTACATTAATATCATCAATACAATTAAAATCTCTGTGGAAAAATGAAACAAAATAATATTAACATTTGAAGACAGACTACAGTTAATACAACTCTTACCTGAAAAGAATATACATAAAGAAATAAATTCATGCCTAATAACATTTTTATGGTTTCCCAAAAGAAACAGAATAGCTTTAATCATCATATCAGACCATGGAAACAGGGAGGATTAAACTTTCCTGATATAGAAACATACTTAAAAGCATCAATATCTAAAACAATCTTAGATTGGAGAAGTCCAAATTACTCTGCAAATTGAAAGAATTACTGACTGTAATATCACTAAATGAGTTTGATTTATAAAAAAAATTTCAAATAGATAAAAACAATTTGCCATGGCACATATTATGTGTTAGTATGCAATAGAACATAACTAAATCCACTAAAACTCGCATAATTAATTATTACATTGACTCATTTAGGAGAATTATTAATGCAAATATAGAATTAAACATCTGGTTTGATCTTTTAACACCATTTATAGTCACAAAGAACTTTCCACTTAAAATATATAGGGAAACTATTAATTCCTGGGAACAGAAAGGATTTGTTTGTTGGCTCCAATGCATCAAAGAACTAAAAGTTTTAGATATGCAAGTAATAAAAACAACATACAAAATTCCACAACAGGGCTGGCTAACTTTACAGAGTTTTCTGTCATATTCGCAAGATTTAAGTAGAGTAATTAACAGTTCTTCATTTAAAAAATACCTAAATTTACAAAATACTTATATGAAATCATATATAATGACTTTGACATGGGAAACAGTATTTCAAAATTTTACAAAATATTGATAAACTATAAAACAACACCCAAAGCCACATATTGGAAATATATAACAAAAGGACACTCAATACATTTAACTGAAGTTATTAAAACAAATATCTTATTATCGATAAAATCTACATCCTTTACAAAATACTGGAAAGTTTTTAATTGGAAATGCTTGCACAGAGCATTCTTAACCCCAGACAGAATCAGTAAAATTCGTTCTTCCATAAAAGGAATATGTTGGAGATGTGAGCAAGTACACAATGCAGATTGGAACCACATTTTCTTTGATTGTGTTAAAATTAAGCCATTTTGGTATGGTATTAATAACTTTCTACAAGCTTTATTTAATGAATCATTTTATTTAACTAAAGCTCTTGTATTGTTAAATGTGAACGGAGATCCTCATTTGAATAGGTCAAACATGTGTCTAGTATGGACTATAGTTGCAATTTCAAGGAAGTGTATAACAAGAAGATGGAATACAAGCACAATACCACCTTTGGAAAACTTCTACAGCCTACTGAAGACCACAGCATTATTGGAAATTAAAATTAAAGAACTAAAGAATTTACCCAAAGCCATTTATCAACAACTCTTGGGGAAAAGTCTTATCATTGATTGACACTATACAATAATTGTTCAGGTACTCTGATAATGGATTGGACATACTTATAAAGTAACTGTATACATTAAGATCTGTTATAGAGTCAGGCTAATGTAAATAGTGTATATAGTTATTTAAGATGTTATGTATGAATACAATGGAATTCATTCAAATGTATTTGAAAAAAAATTGAGGATAATTTGTGGACCATGAGCATATTTTAGTGTAAAATCATAACACACTGTTGTTGGGTATATCGACATCCTTTGAGTAAGCCATTTTTGTGGGCATCCAGAGAAGGGTTAGTTCTGTGAGAGTAAAGAACAGTTTAAAATGGACTTCAGTGGATTTTTTCTGAAAATGCAAAATAAATGTTCTGCATTTCAGTGTGTACAGTGCACGCAGTTAACTAACTTGGTAAAAACATATAGCTTGGCATTCATTGTTAATTAGGATCAGAAGTAAAACATTTTATCTCTTATAAACTATGCAACTTGTGAAATTTATCTACAAGCAGATCAAGACGAACTCTTGTATGCAGCTGTGTCTCGTTAATATGATATGCAAGATAGGCCAAGGACAAAAGGAGTTATTCTTCAGGAACAGAATGTTTATGATATGGAAAACAAACTGTCAGTGGACCAGCTTGAGAGGAAAGATGTATTATTCTGGCAAATTCTCAAAACTGCTGATGCAGGCAGAAAAGACGCTATAAAGATTGGGACTTTTTCTTTTATATGGAAGACTTTGATTATTCTAAGCTGAAGTATGTTTTGATGTATATACCCTTCATTGTTAAGCTAGATGTAATCCTCGTGTGCAGTAAATGAAATGTCGTAACAGCAGAACTGTCTCAGTGTCTTCATTGAGTAAAAGTACAGACTACCTGAATAGTGTAGTACCACTTTAACTTTAACAGTGACGAGACCAGTCCAGTACCAACAACTGGGGGGTGATCTGAAGAGCTGCTTCTCACAGTATGACATTTCAGCATATACCTTCTTAGAATCGATTCTTCTCTTCCTAAAACTTTGTCAATTGACTGCAGGACAAACACTGCAGTGCAGTACAGGGCAGTACAGTAATTCTCCTTCAGACAGTTGGTGATATACTGGGTCCAAATTTTCCACTGCTGAAAATTTGTCTTACCAGCATCTAGTGAAAGACAGCAGAGAATTCTCCCACAATTGATCTCCATGTCAAGACTGGCCACCTTGTCCTGAACATTTGTGGTAAATATTTTCTTCTGTTTTCTTTTAACAATGAATGCAATTCATGAAAATGCCAAGAAGTGCCCTGAGTCTTTTACTGTTGATGTGTCTGAATCATATGTAAATGTGTGGAATTATTTATATACATGGTCTTTACTTTTTTACTTGGGAAAACTGACAATCCAGCATTATGCAAATGGATTGCCACCTTTGATTTGTATATGGGTAAGGCAAAAGTGCCACAAAATGTACAAAAATGTGCTATTTGCAATAATTTAAATGTTGCCTTTTGCATGCCTTGTCATAAACGTATTGTACAAAACCTGGAACACAACCAGGATAAAGGAATGTCTGAAGCACAGACAATGGTTCCTGTTTTTGTATATCCTGTTGCAAAAGATTTGTTAGAGGGTGATGCAGATGTCAAAGTTTGTACTTTACAGTCTGATTTGCTGTTATTTAAAAATTGGATTGCTAAAGTTAGCAACCAGCAAGATCTTGACCTCATGGGTCATTTTCAGACTTACTGTGATAAATGGAATGCATCTGGTAAACTGCATGCTGACACCACTGAATGTACAAAATAATTTTCTCCATTTTTGAAAGTCTCACAGGCTGAAATTAAGACCTTTACACAAACTGTTATTGAACAAGGCAGTAAAGCTACTTGTATGATAGAAGGGTTAGTGAATAAAATTGTCCGTTTGCAAGAAAATATGACAAGCAACTGGCTGACACACAGCATGATGTAAGTATTGCAAGAGAGGAGATAAACACATTACGAGCTGAATGAGAGACACAGGAATCTGAGGTTGCTAGAGCAGCAGACTTAGCTAATCAAGATCTTTTAAGATTACAAGCTCTGTTAGAAAAATATCAATCTAAAGCACTAGAAACTGCTGTTACCAGTCCTATCATAGCCTCAGCAGGTGTTTCTGCTGAAGTTTATCATCAGTCTAGGATGTTAGAAACTCTCCCTAAGTGGGATGAACAGAAGGGTATTTTTAATAACATGATTACATTTGAAGCTTGGGTTCTTAAAACTGTAGGCACTGTATGGAATGATACACTCGAACGTTGTTTCTGGAATTTTATTCCTCAGAGTTTCATGGCTTATGTTCAGCAAAAGCAGTATCCAATACAAACTAAACACCTAAGAATGACAGCAGTATTGTTAGCATACACCAGCGGGCAATCTCTCACACCAACACTTTTAGACCAGTTTCAAATGATAGTCTGTGATTCCTTGGAAGAACAAGCCAAACATTACCAGATGGCATATATGCTAGTTAATGGCAGTGATGAAAAGATATGAAAGATGTCAGTTTTCAAAAAGCTGTTATGTGCTCCTTTTTGGACCATTTGGAAGGTGTTCCAGGGGATATCAAACTTATTTATGAGGAATCTTCAAATACACTCACAGAATTAGTAGATAAATTGCTGAGAGCACATATTATGTGTAAAGATAATGCTATTCATAAGCAAAAGATTTACACACCCCGTTCTGCACCCATTGTTAGTAAAGTAAGGGGAAAGGGGCAAGGGAGATGGATTAATCAGGAACAGCAAGTCCCATAGCAGGTAGCAGGACAATCCTGTAAATGGCAAGTTATACATGGGCAACAAACGGCAGCATTAGCTCCCCCAACCACTCAGTTAGCTTCTCAAGTTACTCAATCTATAGAGGGTCCTCCAAAGAGACAGTCTATTTGTTATTCCCGTAAACAGGTAGGTCATACTAAAGATGACTGTAAATATTATTGCAGATGGCGCCAGGAACAAGAGGCAAAGGGTACGTTTCATACTGTGAAAATTTTTGATAAGCCACTTGTACTATGACAGTAACCGGTAATGTCAGAAGTACAAACACAGCAGTACACTTCACAACAATATGTGACAGAGGGTAATAGGGGAGTACAGCAACAACCCCTATATACCACAAACACTCAACAGTCAGTATTCCCAGTACAGCAAAGGGATGGTGTGACACCTAGTGTCAATGTACAAGGTAATATTGTTAGCACACAGGATACAACTGTTCCTTCTGACTTTGTCCCTGAGTGTCCAGTAAATCCTAATTATCAGCAGCAAATAGCTCTGCATCATGAACTTAATCAATCTTCTTGTTATGTCCTTTGCAGTCCAATACCACTGATAATTCAGGGTGGGAAGTAGATCTACTATAGGGGTGTGACCCCCCCCCCCACCCAAGTCTCTTTCTTGACTAACTTCAAGAAGGGGAAAGATGGACGGACACTTATCAACATTTGGGTAGAGGGGAACCTGTGGGAAGATGTTCTTCTAGATAGAGGAGTGGCTGTCTCAGTGACAGGTAGGCATTTGCCTTCTGACTTGTCTAAATGTACATGTATTTCAGGTTTTAATGGCTATGGATGTCTAGCCATAGGTAGTAAACCTGTACAAATACAATTCTCCCATCAAGGGGAACCAGTGAAAGGGGTATGTTTTTTGCATAATTCTTGCACTTCCACAATATTGGGAATGGATATATTATCCAAAATGGGAATTGTCATAGACCTTCCTAATGGCACTATATGGCAAGGACAAGGTCCCATGTTGTGTATGATTGAGGCAATACATGTATCAAACAGTTCTGAAAAGGGCTGTACTGTCAGCCCTGCTGAAAATGAAGTATGGCTAAAGGTAAAACAAGAGTTCCCTACGTTGTGGTCTCAAGGGCCCACAGACTGTGGAAAGCTACAGGAAGCAGTTTCTGTAGGTAGTGATAAAGATTTTATTCCACCATTTCAAAAACAGTATCTAATCCCAAAGGAAACTGAGACAGACATGCAAAATTGCATACAATGATGGCCTGATGTGGGAATAATTTAAAAGGGAAATAGCCCTAGAAATTCACCCATATGGCCAGTTAAAAAGAAAGATGGCACTTACCGATTGGTTATTGATTTACGAAAAATGAACCAATTCATGACTCCCCAGGCTCATCTGATTCCAGGGGTCCCAGAGCTAGCAGCAAGAATAAAACCACAAAGTCAGTGGTTTACAGTCATAGACTTAGCTAATGGTTTGTTTGCAGTACCACTGCAGGAAAAAGATTGGCAAAGGTTTTCTTTCACATTTCAAAATGAACAGTATGTCATGACACAGTTACCGCAGGGGTTTCAAAACAGTCCGGTTATATTTCACAAAATAGTTGGATGAATAATACAAGGTCTAGAATCTGATTATTCTGTTTTGTATTACATTGATGACATACTAATACAGTCTGAACCAAAAGAATAGCATTTAGCTAAAGTGACACAGGTCCTTTAACCACTCTAGGAGGCAGGGTTTAAAGTTAAAAGTGAAAAGGTAAAATTCATGTCATCTGAAGTAAAATTTCTAGGTACTATTTTATGTCTTTCCAGGCATACTCCTTGTTTGGAAAGGGTGCAGGGAATTTTGCAAATGGATAAACCGGTTACCATTCTGGATTTGCACAAATTTCTAGGTATCATGAATTATAATTGGGAATTCATAGAGGATTATGCCAGCATGGCAGTTCCTCTGTATGACATGCTTTCTAACCAGAAATAATTACCCTTTCTGGAGTGGGGACCAAAGGAAAATACAGCTTTTTGTAATTTAAAGGCAGCATTGGCCAAGGCTACAAAATTAGTAGCTCCAAGTTTAACACGTCCTTTTGTGTTACAGTCAACAGCTGGTCCCAACACACTCTCTGTAGTGCTTTTACAGGAGTGGCCTCAGGGCTCTGATTCTAGAATGGAAAAGACTTTATGCCCCGTTACCTTTTTCAGTAGGAAAATGACACATGTTGAGCGGGGATATCACCCGTGCATTCAGCAACTTTTGGCCATTTACTGGGGTTTAAAACAAACTGAATACCTAACAGCTTTTTCCAAAGACGTTATAGTACAGACACCGCATTATGCCATACAGGCTTTGGTAAATGAGACTCAGCTTAATAAAGTGATTGATGACGTTAGTCAAGCAGTGTTTACAAAATGGTTGGCATTATTTAGTGTCAAGCAAGTTACAATAAAGGCAGGAGATAAGTATTACTTATCTAACTTCATGGGATATGAAGGAGAATGACACAAATGCATGAGGCACATTTCAAATCCTGAAAAGCCCATTCTGTAGTCAATCCCTTGTGGGTTGCTACAGTATCTTAAAGGTAAAAGCTCATCAAAAAACTACAAATGAAATTTTTCAGTTAAATAACTATGCTGATCAGATGGCAAAAAAGGCAGCAAAGGAAGGAATGCAATTGTATCTTACAGAACACCTTTCTAGTGTACCAGATAAAACCACTGCAGTACATGCCATACAGACATTTTCAGCTCAGAATTTGCAGCATGATTTGCTGCAGATCCAAACTAAGTTTGGACTGTAGGAAGAGTTAGAAAAATGTACTCTTGTAGGAGAACGACCAGGGCAAGATTATGCAAAATGTTTTGAAGATGGTTCTAGTCTTCCTTATATACCGTACCAATAGGCATGACAGTTAGTGAAATTTAATCATCAGGTATTGGGACATTTGGGTACACAAAAGTTATGGCCCATTGTAAAGAACAAGTACTGGCATCCACAGTTAAAGGAAATCTGTGATTTAGTGCATGCTGAATGCTTAATATGTTTGAAGGTTAATGCTCAATTGAAAAAGCCACAGTTACTAAGGGTAACTCCAGCGGATGGACCTGGGTATGCCATGCAAATTGACTTTGCAGGTCCATTACCCCCAGCTAAAGGTAGGTACAGGTATCTTCTAGTGGTAGTTGATGTTTTTTCAAAATGGGTAGAATTCCTACAAAAACAATGACGGCTAAGGCTACAGCAGAAGCCTTATGGAAGAAAAAAATTTTGTCATTGGGGATGGCCACGAGTTATCGAATCCGATAATGGGCCACAATTTGTCAGTAAACTGATGAAAGCTTTGTGTGATTTGCTTGGTATCCAGCAACAATTTCATGTTCCTTACCATCCTCAGTCTAATGGAATTGCTGAAAGAATGAACAGGACTCATAAAGAATGCCTTAAGAAAGCCTGCTTGGAAAAAGGCGTTAATTGTGTAAAATATTTGCCTGAAATCTTGCTGGGTGTCAGAGCATCTACACACAGTAAAATAGGAATGTCACTTTTTGAAGTCATGACAGGCAGGAAAATGCCTGTACAATTGCCATTTAATCCTACTGTTAGTACAAACAGACCATTATTAGAAATTGCAAAGCATCACCAATGGTTAAAAATATTTCTGAATTGTGTCAAAGCCTGTCAGAAATGCAAGCATTCAAATTATGGTCAAAGGATCCTGTTATGCCAGAAGAAAACCTTCCCTCTGGGACACAAGTATTAATCAAGACGTTCCAGGTGGACGGTCTGTGGGATAGTAATTGGCAAGGACCTTTTGAAATAATTGCTCAGTTAGGACCTCTAGTGTACAAAGTTAAAGGAAAGAAAAAGAGCAAAATAATTCTTGTTCATAGAGATCAGTTGAAAGTCATTAAGTGACTTCATGTTTTGTGTTTTTTTTTTTTTTTGTAGAATCACGGCAAATGCTAAGTCTGAAACAGCTGAAAAAAGCATCTATCAAAACAACTTTTCAGATTAATACCACTTATGTGGAAAGGTTATATTATTGTACATAATGAAGATTCTGTTTGTTATTATACTGACTGTACTCATTGGAGCCCTTGGGGCAGAGTGTCAAACAGGAGGAATGCACGTTTGGAAAATAAACAATATCAGTAATACTCTAAAGCTAGGTTGGAGTAAATGCTCAAAGATAAATTGTTTTTGTGTGCAAAGATAGCAGGACAACTTCACTTGTCCATATAATGCTACTTGTATCTTTGGGTACATAAAAATTCCCAGTAATGTTACTTTTTGATCCACAGTTAGGGGTCATTATTACAATCGACCAAATAGTCCTAAGGCAACCCTTGACTTTGATTCCAAAGTTTCTATTAAATGTTGTCAATTTCCTATATTTTATTTGGGAAAAGGAGAAAATTCAAAGAAATATCCACCATCAACATAACGGCTAGTCTTCACTTATGTGAAGAAATCTGGTAATCATACCATACAAGGAATTAGTATTCCTCCCAATAATACAAAAGTACAACTAAATTTTACTACTGGAGTTTCTGTAATATGTACTAATACCACAGTCATTACATGCAGCATACATTGGGCATATGTTCTATCAATATTAACAGGTAAACCTACCTCTGTTCATACAGACCATTTGGTTAAAATCCCTTCTACCTGTAAAAAGGTAGGCAGACAGTATCAAAAGTTTGTAGTACATTTTAACATCACATTCCCAGACACAGGCAGGTGCCGATATAAAAGAGCTTGGTATAATACTCTGCTAGGAGGCCTAGGCACAGGCACTGGAGCTCTTAATGCAGTTGATGTTGAAATTCTAACTAACCATTTAAAAGTATTTGGGGAAGATATCTCTCAGATTGTGCATTTACAAGCATCTTGGAATCCAGAAATATGGAAGACACACCTGCACAATATAAATTATCAGCAGCAATTTTTAGACCATTATGATGCTATGCAGCTACATCAGTTGAAATTTGATGGTAACATGACAATTTTTGTAAATTGGACAAAATGCATTATGTAATCTTTGTATGTGGAAATTCAAAAAAAAATAAAAGACAAACTGAACTTATGTTACAAAATGAAAATGTTTGGCGACAATTGTTTAACAAATGGATACCTTATACAGATTGGATTAAGCTATTTACATATTGTACTCCACAACGCTGTACAGGAAAGTTCATACATTATAATGTTACTGATACCACTATTATGTGTCAATTTACTGTGTTACCTATGATATTTCTCGTATCAGAAGGGTATGAGAATTGGTTGCCACAATTTGAAGGTAATTATATAGACATGAGAGGAAAAACACATAAAATCGAGTATTGTACACAGACTCAAAATAGACTAATTTTTGGACAGCATTCACCTGTCTATGAACCATACTTAATGCATCATTCTGTTAATTTGTGTAAATGGGCTATTATGCCTTCTTCTTTTGAAATGTTTATAGAAGTGGCTCCTCAGTATATTTGTCTGGTTACAGACCAAGACGTAGGTCATAATTTAAAATTACCTTTTGTAGGATGTTTATCACATGTTGATTTCCTTAAATGTAATAATAAAAGCTATGTGTTTACTGAACCCATAGAAGTGAATATTTCCAAAAACTGGAGTTATGACAATACAGCTTCCCAATATATCTGTATCCTTGGATAATTAAAAAAAAAACATAATAAACAATACTAAAATCCTCAGAGAGTATTTGGAAAAAAGAAGTAAAAGTATTCTGTATTATGAGACATTAAGCATCATTGCAAAAGATAAACTACTTAGTTTGGCTGAAAAGACCAGAAAAGACACTGCTCACAATTGGTGGGATATCTTTACTGGTTGGTCAAAATCAGGAAAAAACCTGTTAAGTTAGTTGATACATCCTGTATTAGTAGTGTTAGACATTATAGTCTTACTAACTATCTGGAACTGCTACCTAAGTTATCATTTGCGAAAAACGTATAGAATTCAACAAATCATGATGGTTAACCTAGATAAACTGGGAAAGGTTTCAATGTGTACAACTGAAGTTGAAAATGAACAGTCATTCTCCACTTTTTAAATGAAAAGAGGGAATTGTGAGAGTAAAGAACATGTTAAAATGGACTTCAGTGGATTTTTTCTGAAAATGTAAAATAAATGTTCTGCATTTCAGTGTGTACAGTGCACACAGTTAACTAACTTGGCAAAAACATGTAGCTTGGCATTCATTGTTAACACCTGTAGTGATTCACTGTGTGAAGAATTTTCTCTTTTCTCCATGGTTCTGCGACTGTTGAGTTAGAATATTTAATTAAGGGGGTGGAAATTCATTAAGAATAATATCGAGATCTTATAGAACTATGTTGACATCGACTTTAAAAACAGCAAAATGCAGTTCATTGAAAAGCAGAATAAAAGAAGGTGTGTGCCAACAATCACAACCTGAAAAATAAAAGGAAACACTAAAGTGCAAAATGAATTTACCAACTTCTAGAAATACTTTATTGTAGAATCTTTTGATGAACAACTGAACCATATTTCTACAATAATGTGAATGTATGAGAGACCTAAAAGGCTTTAAGAGCCAGTGAAAGTACATGAAAGTACACAGCATGAACTTAAATATGTCCAGTGCTGTTGCAGCAGGTGAATGACATATACCAGCAATTATTAAAAGTTATAGTTTCATATTGTGATCTATGACTAAAAAAAAAAGCTAAAAGAAAAAAATCCGCAGAACAGACATGCCCATTTGACATCACTGTCATAAACTGCCCTTCACACGTAATGTTGTGCTGTTTAGGAGAAGAGGGGATTCCAGCTAGCATTCTTAATTAATCCACAAGATCTTCCTGAAGTACAAGAGTATTGATTACAAAGCTTAGATCAGCCAGTCTTTCCACAACAAGCAACACACTCTCCAGTGCTAGGCTTCAACAGAGTTTGAGTTCTGGGAAGACAAAATTTACTAAATCACTGACATTCTTGAAAACAATGGGAAAAAATTGGAGAAAATCGTATTAGGTTTTCCCTTGTACTAAATGTATGCAGTTTACTGTAGAGATACACCTAATAAAATATTTTAAAACTTTCTTTGCTACATGCATATATGCATAGCTAACTTTGTCTATAGTCAAAAAAGAAAATACAAGGAAGTTTTTATACATAGTTGAAATGACAAATCTAACCTGTACAGTGATGCAAACGAGTGCTTTGTAATTTTCACCTTACGTTTTGTGCAAAAAAAAGAAGCCTTTAAGCTGGACAGTGGCTATATTTTTAACAATACTCTTTTGAGTATCAGGTTGAACTCACATAGCATTAGTTGTATTTTAGGACACAAATCCAGAGAAAAGAAATGGTCAAATACACAATGCCCTAATAAATGACATGCTTGATATGATTTTTGATATCAGTACAAATAACAGCAGCAGTGTCCTAGTCATGACATTTAGAATGACAAACTATAAAGTTGTCTGTATAGCTTTTCACTAGTGAGAAAAGTACAATCCATCAACTATACTGCTGCAGATGCCAAATCATTCAAATTTTCTACAGTGCTAAAAGCAGTTATTACACAAGAGATATTTGTTATATCTTTACTCATAAACTCATAAATGCCCTGTTTCAGATGCCATTGTGAGACATCAAGCATTTCAAGCATTACAGAAGGAGATCCAGGTTTAAAGACATCTCCTTCTAACCTGGTGGTACTCATTGAATGAGGTGTTTCTGACATGACAATAATAGAGCAGCTACAGACAACATGGAAGTCATGACATCATCCCCTATAACACAGGGGGTGAGGGTCTTGTGCGTCTGCTGCCTTCCCTCTGAGCCATGTATCTCCCTTGTAACACACTGTTTCTACCATATCCGGTATATGATTATGCCTTGGGGGTTTGCTTATTCTCTCTCCAGCCAAAGATGGGGTGGTTACTACATGTCCTTTTCACTTATGTGAGAGCTTCAATTTACATGCCCAGTACTTTTCTGTTGTTGATACCTTACAGATTATATGGATACCCTTCCACTTCCCAGCATTTCCTTCCCACTTGTGGCTCTAACATGGGTTAAACATATCCAATAGTTCCTGGGGCATAATATGCATTCACTATTTTCATGTGTCTAGACTGCTATGCAGCAAAGGTGTCATGCATACCGCTCACACTTTTATACTGTTGGAAAATTATGCACATTGTTGATGTTATGTACTTTTAATAAAAAGCACTTCAAACAATTAACACATTTGATCTGATTCATGCCCTTCTATCTTTACAAGTGGAATTTCATCAATAGTGTTCTGCTTCTACAATGTGTATGTGTTTGTGTGTGTGATATATGTATAGACGTTGAAATCCTCCAGTGACTTCCGGACATGTGCATTAGTTGATTCGTTGTTTCAAACTTTTGGCTTTGTTAATATTTGTAGATGTGAATTTGCGATGTTTTTATCTCGTCTTTATGAGTTTTGGTGGTTTGGTGTTATGGTATTTCACTCTACTGAAGTGGATACATATGTATGTGTGTATGTATATATATATATATATATATATATATATATATATATATGTAGCTGAACGAAATTGCATTTCTTCGTTTCCAGTGCAAGGACACATACAGAAAACATTTTAGTAAAAAAAGTGTATTGAACTTTCATTTTGTGGGGTGTATGCTTTTATTGTAACAGATAAGCGGGTTTCGTGTGTGTTTGCACATGCATTTGTTTGCAGGTTAAAGTTAGAGTAAGGCATAGGAAAGGGGAATAGATGTAGTGTATGTGTGAGTGTTTTATGGTTAGGATAAAGGAATAGATTTCAGTGTGTTTGTGTGTGTGTGTATGTATCTATATGTCTCTCTCTCTATACATATATATATATATATATATATATATATATATATATATATATATATATATATATATATATACATATATGGGTTCACTTTATAATTTTGAAATACTGAAATCCCGAATTTCAGTATCTCGAACTTCTAAAGTCAAATGTTGAAAATCGCGAAAGTGCATAATTGCGAATCCGAATATCTCATATTCGCGGTCATGGCTTTATAGTGCGTTGTTGTGAGTTTGAGTGTGTGTGAATGTGTTTGTTAGTTGTACGTGTGGATTAGGGTAGGCAGGTGAAAGTATGGGTGTGTAAGTGTTGGATGTGTTTGTGTTTGTATATGTGTGATGTTTGTGTGTGTGCAAGGGGTTGTAGAATGTGTGGGTGTGAGTTTCCCTTCTGAGTGTGTTTGTGTGATCTCTGAGTTGGAATATTTAAGTAGGTGGGGTGTGTGGGGTGCAACCCCCTAGATGGGGGGTGCTGGGGGGCTTGCCATCCTGCTTATATGTAGTGTAGGTTCATTTGTTTGTGTTTTTGTGTTTGTTTGTGATGTTCTTCATTCCACATTGCTGCAGTCCTAACCATTGGGTAGTCCGCTGTCCAGTCGGCCCGAATACCAAAGTATATGGCTGACGTCGGTCAAGGCGCATTAGACTGATGTCAGGACGTCAGGGTACTAATGCGCATGACCGACGTCATATCCTCAGTCTTTTTTGCCGCATGGTCCGATGCAGAAGCAGTTTTGCGAGTGCAGGTTGGCGTTCTGAAAAATTTCCGAAGTCGGAGTTTCAGACCGAATCAAAGTTGGCTAAGTACCCCGTTGGGGAACATTTTGGTTTTTTCTTGCCTCAGTATTTAACCGGATGTCAGAAAAAGTGAATAATTGTATTTCTTGTGGGAAGCAGATACCTCATAGGGATTACCATACTTTGTGTATACCTTGTTTAGGGCCTGAGCACGACGTTGTTGGTTGCCGCTCTTGTGCTAGATTTAACAAACGCACTATTAAGAGAAGGTTAGACTGTGCCAGGTTAGTGTTTGGGAAGCGTTGTAATTATAAAATGCCGTCGGATGCTCCGGCCGCCGTCAAAAGCGCAAGGACAAAACAGCAAAGCCTAGGGTTGATGAACCGGCAGTCCCGGACGTCGGTTCTTTAGAAGGCTCAGTGGAGCCAGAGGTTTTGCCAGGAGTTTCTTTGGAGTCTCAGGCAGAGACTTTACTGTTACAGGATGTGCCCTCTCAGGAGGTAGGCCAGGCTGAGGGGGCTTCTCAGGTAACTGTTCTTCCCTCTCTTCCCAAGGTAGTTAGAGCCTCTCCTTCTGTTTCCAAAACTTCTTTGAGAGGTAGGCCAAGTTTAGCTTCAGTGGGGGCTTCTCCTAGCACTTCAGGTTCTGTGCCTAAGAAACATATGCTTAAAATGGCAGAAGATTTAATTACTATGATTAGAGGCTCTATGCCCCCTCCTGATAAGAGGCCTAGGGTGGAACCTGAGGTTGAGAGTTTTGAACGGTGTTCAGAGGCTTCTGAGTCTTCTGCGGAAGACTTGCAGGAGTATCCTCCTTATTCTGATTCTGATGTGGATGATTCCACTCCTACAGCTTCTCCTCCTGAGGATTTCTCATTTTCAGAGACTCTGCATTCCATGAGGGAGCACTTTAAATGGGAAGGCCAAGATTACTCTGATTCCAGGAAAAGGCTTAGGAATTCTTATTTTTACCCCAGCATAGGCCCTTAGCTATACCTCCTGTGTTGAATGTGGTGGAAGATGTTTTTGCAGAGGCTTCCCTGAACCCTGATTCTTTGCCTCCTGCCCCTGTTAAACCTGATAGGTACTATAGGGTGCCTGAAGCTCATAAGTATCTGTTTAAGAGTCCTAGGGCAGACCCGGAAACAGTTTCTCAGGGGCCTAAAGGTGTTAAGGCCTCTGTTGTTAAAAATCCTGTTCCCACTGATAAAGAGGCAAGGGCTTTGGATAGGTGGGGAAAGAAAGTGTATACTTCTTCCACTTTAGCCATGAGAGCGTTGAATTGTCAGTTTCACATGCTAAAATATCAAAATTATCTCCTTTCACAATTGAAATCTAAGGTGGATGCTTTGGCGGAAGGTATAGAGTGTAAAGAGTTGCTGGATTTAGTTCATGTGTCTGAACAAGTGGGTAAGCATTCTTTGCAATGTGGTTTTGATGCTGTGCAGGCCTCCTCGAGGGTGGCTGCCACTAGTTCTGTTCTTCGCAGGCATGCCTGGTTGAGGGATCAGAATTTAGCAGAGCATGTTAAGACTAGGATTTTGGATGCTCCTTTACAGTCTGATGTGTTATTTGGTTCGCCTGTGGAAGCAGTTTTAAAGAAAATGGAGGACAAAGCTAAGTCTATGCAAACTGTTAAAGATTTTTGCAGGTGCAGCCACCGAAGTTTAGTAGAAATTGGCCTACTAAGGGATGGACATATCCTGCTTATGATTCCCAGTCTAGGGGTAGGTCTAGACGTGGTAGGGGCAGAGCTCAAGGTTCTTTTAGGCCTAGAACAGGGGTTCACCTGCTCAGACTTCTGGTGAGGGCAGGGGTCAGTCCTTTCGTAAACAGACCCAATGACCTGCCTTTTCAGCTGCCAGTAGATTCTCGTCTGGCAGCTCCTTTGGGAGGAAGACTGTCTCTTTTCAAAGAAAATTGGGATTTAATCACTCAAGACAGATGGGTGTTGGATATCATTCACCACGGTTACAGGTTTTATTTCCATACATTGCCCCCTTTCAAAGGCATGCCAGACGTTCCCCTCCACAAAGGAAAGAGGCTCACAAGCAAATTTCTCTGTTACTCCAAATAGGGGCCATTCAGCCAGTCCCTGTACCAGAAAGGGGCCTAGGATTTTATTCTCGCCTGTTCCTAGTACCAAAGAAGGGGAACACGTGGAGACCAATTTTGGATTTATCTGTCCTCAACACTTATCTGGACATTCCCAAGTTCAAGATGTTGACGTTACAACAGCTTTTACCTCTGCTGGGCAAAGATCATTGGATGGTAACTTTAGATCTCAAGGAAGCTTACCTTCATGTGCCTATAAGACTAAGTTGCAGGAAGTATCTGCGTTTTCGAGCTGGAAATTCTCATTATCAGTTCTCTGCATTGCCCTTTGGCTTATCTACTGCGCCCAGAGTATTCACAAAGGTTCTGGCTCCAGTGATAGCTTACTTCAGGCTAAAAGGAATTCAAATCTATCCTTACTTGGACGACTGCCTGATTCTGGCTCAAGAAAAGGAAGACCTTCTACAGCATCTGGAATATGTCATAGCAGTGCTAAGATGCCTAGGGTATTCTGTGAACGAAATAAAGTCCAGTCTAGTACCCTCTCAAGACATGTGCTTTCTGGGTGTGAGACTGAATACAGCAGCCCAGATGGCCTTTTAACCCCGGACAAACAAAAGAATCTTTCCAGTTACTTCCATCAACTATCTCTTCAGTCCGGGCTGACTGCAAGGACAGTCCTTCAAGCCTTAGGGTTCATGGCATCTTGTATTCTGGTGCTTCCCAATGCCAAACTGCATATGAGGAAGCTGCAATGGTATCTCAAAATGTGTGGACACAGCACTGCCAGGATTTGGACACTGTCATTCAAATAATACCTTGCATTCAAAAAGAATTTTTGTGGTGGGCTCAGGAATGTCACCTAAACAAGGGACTCTCTGTGACCCGGCCAGAGGCGAGTCAGATTTTAACGACAGATGCCTCGGACATTGCTTGGGGAGCTCATCTAAATGGAAAGTGGATACAAGACAAGTGGCCTGCCAGACTACAGCATCTACATATCAACATGAAGGAGATGTTAGCAGTCCAGTTTGCATTAATGGCTTTCAAGGAGTTACTTCTTCCTGGGCAGGTGTTGATTCTAACAGACAACACAACTGTCATGTGGTACATCAACAAACAAGGGGGACACATTCTTATCCTCTATGCAGGCAAGCAATGATTTTATGGGAGACTGCGCTCAGCTTGCAACTAACTCTTCAGGCAAGGTTTCTGCCGTGAGCACAGAACTCCTTAGCAGATGTGTTAAGCAGGCAAATCATGGATCCCCACGAGTGGAAACTGGATCTTCATGTATTTCAGAAATTGACAGTGTCATGGGGAACTCCAGACATAGATCTGTTCGCTTCTCCACTAAACCACCAGCTGCCAAAGTTTTGCACAAAGGGGTTTCATCATACAGCTTGGAAAGTGGATGCTCTTTCTTTCAGTTGGAAAAATCTTCATGTGTATGCCTTTCCACCTCTGCCTCTTCTTCCAAAGGTGCTCCTAACGGTCAGACAAGACAAGCCAAGGATGATTTTAATAGCTCCAGATTGGCCTCGGCAACACTGGTACCCACTACTAAGGAGTCTGGTAAGGCAGCCCCCATGGCCTTTACCTCTGATTCCACATCTGTTATCTCAGAAGGACGGTCACCTGCTCAATGTCAAGCTTCACTCTCTTCATCTAACAGCCTGGCATATTCTGTGTTGAAACACAGCAGGTCTCAACTTCCTCAACAAGTTTTAAATGTGATTATGGAAGCTAGAAGACCTAGTACAAGAAAAGTGTACGCAGAAAAATGGAAGAGATTTTTATTTTGGAGTGCAGCAAAGAATTTGGAGATTTCTGAGCCTAATTTGAGTGTGGCTCTTCAATATCTTACTGAGTTATTGGACAAAGGTTTGTCCTTCTCTTCCATTAAGATTCATGCTGCAGCAATTTCAGCTCACTATGATTGTGACCCACCATTGTTTTCGCATCCTTTGTTCAAGCAGTTTCTTAGAGGGGCAAAGAATATAAGACCCCACGTGAGCTCCTACTCCTGCTTGGGATCTCAATTTTGTGTTGGAAAAACTTACTCTACAACCTTTTGAGCCTGCGGCTACTGCTGAATTGAAATACTTGTCATGGAAGACTGCTTTCTTGTTGGCTATTACTTCTCCAAGAAGGGTTTCTGAGTTGCAGGCCCTTATGGCAGTAGAGCCCTTTTGATTTTCCATAAGGATAGGGTATCATTACGTACTAATCCTTCCTTTATGCCTAAGGTGGTTTCTAGTGTGGCTTTAAACCAAACTATTCATTTGCCTACTTTCTATGCAGATCCCCAAAATAAGGGGAAAAGATTTTGCACACTTTAGATGTACATAGGCAGTTGCGTTATTATTTAAGCAGGACTAAGGATTTCAGGCAGTCTCAGCAATTGTTTGTTTCTTTTGCTTTGAGTTCTCAGGGCAAGCCTGTGTCTAAGCAAACTATTTCTAAGTGGATTGGGTTTTGCATTTCATTTTGTTACTCCCATCATGGCAAGGAGATTCCAGCTGGGATTAGGCCTCATTCCACTAGGGCTACTGCCACTTCAACAGCATTTCTAAGGGGGGTGGCAACTAAGGATATTTTGGAGGCAGCTACTTGGAGTTCAGTGCATACTTTCTCTAAGCATTACCACCTTCCTCTCTACTCTAAATCTAGGGCTGGTTTTGCCACAGCTATTTTGCAAGGCATGTTGACAGCTCCTGCTTCCTTATGATTTGCCAGCCTCCCTTACCTCTGCTTTGGGATTCTACCCAATGGTTAGGACTGCAGCAATGTGGAATGAAGAACATAGTACAGTTTTGTACCTACCATAAATGTAGATGTTCGAGGATCCACATTGCTGCAGTCCAATTTACCCTCCCTCCTTCCCCTCTGTGTTTAGGGGTGGTGGTGTGGGGCTAATATATATATATATATAAATATTCTTGTACATTTGTATATATTGTATATATGTTTGATGCAGGGCTTTTTGGTGTTTTGGTTTGGGCCTTGTCTTTTTAGGGTCTTCTGACATCTGGGGCAAGAAAAGACTGAGGATATGACGTCGGTCATGCGCATTAGTACCCTGACGTCCTGACATCAGTCTAATGCGCCTTGACCGACGTCAGCCATATACTTTGGTATTCGGGCCGACTGGACAGCGGACTACCCAATGGTTAGGACTGCAGCAATGTGGATCCTCGAACATCTACATTTATGGTAGGTACAAAACTGTACTTTTTGTTTGTTCTGGTTTGGGCTGGATGATGTATGTGTTGTGTGGTGTATGGTGTGTTTCTGTTCGTGATTTTGTGTTTCATGATTGTATAGTTTCGGGATTTAGGTCGTTCAACTTTATGGTGTCGAAATACTGAAATTCTGGATTTCAGTATTTTTAAATTATAACGTGAATATATATATATATATAAATATAGATAGCCATATATATATATATATATATATATATATATATATATATATATATATATATGTGTGTGTGTGTGTGTGTGTGTGTGTGTGTGTGTGTGTGTGTGTGTGTGTGTGTGTGTGTCTCTCTCTCTTTCTCTCTCTCTCTCTCTCTATATATATATATATATATATATATATATATATATATATGTAGATCTAGGACTATTGAACGAAAGTGAAATAGTCTGAATCCACAATCACCGAACACACTTTAACGAAAGCGCTTTCACCGAAAAAGCGCTTTCATTAAAGTGTGTTTAAAAAAAAATAATTACTTTTACGATTTTGCAGTGGGGCAAGCCCCCTTGCACTCCCCACACCCCCCTACTTAAATATTCTGACTCCAAGGTTGCACTACAGTGGGGAAAAGGGAATTATCCCTTATCCCCGCTGTAGTGCGATCTCCGCAACAGGCATATTTATGCGAAAGTGCCTTTCGGTGAAAAGCACTTTTGCGCAAGTATGCCCGGCCGAATCTGTTTTGGTTATGTTGCCTCGGTGATCCGTATGGATCCCATATATATATATATATATATATATATATATATATATATATATATATATATATATATATATACACAGACAGGGTCTACTTTAGAAGATTAACAAACCAAAAGAATGAATCGCAAAATACTGAAAATTCAAAATACTGAAAACATTCTTACTGCAGGGGGCAAGGCCCCCTGCACCCCCCACACCCCCTGCTAATTATATATACCAACCCCAAGATCACATAACAGTGGAGAAGGGGCAAATTCCATCCTTCAGTATTGTGAGTTTTCAGTATTTTGGGATTCAGTCTTTTGTATTTTCAGTCTTCTGACATAGTCCCATACACACACACACACACACACACACACACACACACACACACACACACACACCCATATAATATACATATATATATATATATATATATATATATATATACACACACACACACCCATATATATATATATATATATATATATATACATACACATATTATTATGCACATTATAAATGTATGATGCTAAGCATGTTCTAGGCATTTAGATAGTAAGAAGAGTTATCAAACATCATTAATTAAACTGAATATGTTAAGGGAACTTGTCAGTTGTGTTCAATTTTTGTACTCATTTGTTAAAGGTATTCAGTATTTAATTTAAGTTGGTGTAATAAATTATTAAAAGATGAGAACGCTAGTATGACTAAAGCAACTTTGAGCTGATGCAGTGTATAAAACAAATCCAATTAGAAATTTCAAATGCATGTGGGTTGTTGAATTAAGGGACTGCGTTGCACATAGAGTTCTACTGGTATAAGTGTTGTTTACATATCGGATCAGCTTCTGGTTCCTTACCAATATACTGTAATTGTTGGATACTGTAATACACTATCAGATAACAGCCTTAGTACACAGCACAACTGACCCTGAATTTTGTTGGTAGTGTTCATGCTGAGTTTCTCATCTGTATACAGGATGCTCATAATCTTCAAGCTTAGTGCGCCATATCTCTTGTGCAGTCCTGAATCCGGTGCAGGTATTTTCTTTGCTTTTTCCAGCACACTAGAAGTACACATTATGTACTTTGTCTCCTAAGTCCTTTTCCAGATTATTGGATCCTGAGACTTCTGGATAATAGACATCTCAAACTTCATGCCAGTGGTGACATATTAACAGAAAATGTGTAATGCGTTGATAACCTTGTGACTGTTTTTTTTTAGTGTTGTCATGCAGAAATTGATGTAATGTGCATCAATGTTTCGTAGTATAGTCCTATGTATTTCTGTATATATGCACAAATAAAAGTAATAAGATGTCATTAATGCTAAACAGCACTACTTGCAAGTGGTATTTTTATACCCCTTAATCCCTCGTTGTCACTTTCCTTACCAGCTTTGGCTTGGGGAGGTGTCATCCTCCCCCAGCAAGTACATTGAGAAAATTCCGATTGCTACATAAATTATTCTAGGGCTTGTGCTGCATCCATGACTTTTGTGGTATTCAGATACATATTTTTTGTTTACATATTTTGATAACCTGCACAATCACCTAGTGCTGCTGATGTTATAGGAGATTATAATGGGATCTTAGATCATAACCAATTTGCATTTGAAACATTGTTGTCAAGAAATTTACCTCAAGCAAAGCAATGTATAAAAGGTGAAACTTGACATCAATGTCAAAAACATGTAGTTATGATAGGAGAGATTTAATCATAATTCTTTATATGAAGGTTTAGCTGCCCCAATGTACTATTAGTTAAGAAAAAAGTGTAGGAGCAGAAAGGGTTTAACATCTTTTGAAGATGAAACACATAGCACTGCCTCACAGACAGTGGCCAGAAGCAAAATGTATTTCTGTTCCTGTAAAAAGCTGTAGTGCATTTTGCACTGATGTAGATGCACACACACACGTGACTGATTTATATTGCAGCTTTTAAAACAGTTTAAGCTTCTCGGGGCTTGTCTTTGGTAGCTGCTGTCTGTGCTTCAGTGCAAGGCTAGAGCTTAACAGCACTGAAAAGTACTTAGCAGTAAACCATCCTTTTACCAACTTCAAAATCCAATTGTGGTACACTTCACACTACACCATTAATAACAGGACACATTAATCATAAAATGCATTTAATGGGTACTAGTAAACATCTCGAGAACATCAGGTTGCATGCAGGGACACAGTATACCCAAAAATTCATTTATGGCTGAAGAATAAAGCAGTTCATTTTGTCTAGATCCTCTTCAGTAGTCTGTTTTGTAGTAAACATGAAAAAGTTGATCTTCAACTTGAGCTTCCATTACCCTGCTTCAGAAGAAACTCCAAATTATCTTTGCTAACCCTTATAAGCAACCTTAAGGTGAGAAGGGATTTGAAAGGTATGCGAGATGGTAGATGTTCATAGGATCATAGGAAGTTACTAGGCTATTGGCCCTGAGGCTCTTACAAGCCAAGCCAAGAATTTAGCCCATGTTCCAAAAAGTCAGTACCCTATGCCACTGTCCAGCAGGGACACAGGTGAAATCCCAGGGATGTATTTTTTGTTTCCCATCCAGTTATCCAGGTTGCACTTGAAAATGGTTAATGAGGTACTTTGCTTCATGTGGAGAGGGAGACTATTCAACAGAAGGGCAGTCTCTGGGACACAAATCTGTCCCTCCAACAAGTCCTATTGATGTCACATACCAGGTTGAGGTCATGCATGTGGGTTGCTCGAGTGGAGCTTGACTTGCAGATATGCAGCAGTCCCATCAGAGTGGGGTCTGAGATTGCTTTGTATGCCAGACAGAGGTCATCTCTCTGGAGTCTGTAGGAGAATTTAGCCTGTCTGTGTAGGGTAGATGTCTGAGGCTCTGGATTCTCATGCTGAGGAACCTCTGTGGTCTCTCCAGCTGCTGCATGTTCTTTGTGAGGTATATGCCCAAAGGGGCATTGTACTCAATAATGGGTCTTATAAGGGAAGAATACAAGGATGTTATGGCCACCTTGTCCCTGGATAAGATACCCTTACTAATGAGGTTGGCCTTTTAGAAAGCTTTCCATACAATGGAGGCAATATGGTGGTCAAAAGTCAGTTTGCTATCAACCTGGGTGCCCAAGTCCCTCACGACTGATTGCATGCTGAGGACCTTATTATCAATGTGATAATTTGTGGGAATGTCACTCTTCCCAAAGGGGCTAATGGTGCATTTTTGGCATTCAGTTAGAGGCCATGTTTCTGGCACCAGTCATTTGTTTGGGTGAGACCCTCTTGGAGGATGCCCACATCACTAGGGGAATTGATGACAGCACCCAGCTTGCAGTCATCTGTAAACTTGGTCAGCCATAGCCCACTGGTTTTGGCCTGCCCTCAGAAAAGTATATCCCAAACAGCAGAGGTCCCAAGGCCGATCCCTGGGATACACCACTCATTACGGGTCTACTGCTTGAGGTGACTTCCCCTATTTTGACTAGGTGGATTCTATCAGTGAGTCAGTTTGCTACCCATCTGGTAACATATGGATTGATGCCTTGTTGAGCGAGTTTATCTATTATACCTGAATGGGGAATAGTGTCGAAGGCTTTGTCCAGGTCAAGGTAGGCAGTGTGCACTGTCTTCCCCTCATCCATGGCCTTGATGACTGTCTCAAAGAAGTTGACCAAATTTAACAGGCATTACTTCCCTTTGATGGAATCAAACTGTGTGGGATCGAGTGTATGGAGGTTGCCAATGTCCTTGTTATTGAGATCCATGATAATCTGCTGCATGCCCTTGCAGATCAGGCTAGTTAGGCTGATGGGTTTATAATTTCCTGGTTTGGTGGACAGTCCACCTTTCTGCAAAGGGATGACAGTGTCTGTCCTCCACTTAGCTGCGATGAAGCAGGTGCTCAGGGTGCCTAATGGTGCTGCAAGTTCCTGCCTGAGTTCATGTAGGATGCAACCTGGGATGTTATCTGGTCCCATGGAGGCTGTATTTTTTGCCTTTTAGAGGGCAGTGATGACTTGCTCCCTAGTGATAAGGGAAGAGGGGCAGGTACTTGGGATGTCCTCTTTTACTGATGCGGGGGACAGAGGAGTGAAGTTTTCAGTGAATATGTCTGCTAGCAGGTTGGCTATATCTATTGCATTTGTGTATGTGGTGTCCTTGACCACAAGTTCTGAGCAGATCTGGGTGCTTCCCTTGAGACTGCAGACATATGTGAAGAAGGCATTATGATTGCCTTTAGTAGATGTGGCCAGTTTGGACTCAAAGTTTGCTTTGGAGGATTTCATTAGTGCTCTTATTTGCTTGTTCAGGCTAAGGAGATTGCTTCCAATTAGGCACCCGCTCCTTCTTGGTCCTGTGCAGCATTTTTTTTCCTTTTATTATAGAGTTTATTTATTGCAGATGGACACCAAACAGGTTTACTCTTCCTTGAGGAGGATGATTTCATCCTGTCGGGTATTCCTGATTCCATACAGCTATATAAATGCTCATATAGTACTTTGGTGTAGAAGAGCAGATAATAGTAGAATCATCTGTGTATTGAAATACAGAGCAGTGGGAGACAGAGGTGTAAAAGTCATTGATGAATATACTGAAAAGAAGGGGACCCAGTATAGAGCCCTGGGGTACCCCAGTATTGGTGATGATGAAATGGGAGAAGCATTGCTGCCAAATAGTAGACTGTTTCCTGTTGGTGATATAGTCGGTAAACCATATATATATGTATGTATATAAGGAAACTAACGTATTGCCACTGCAGCTGTGTGACATGCTTGCTGCTAAGTCTGTTAATCCATATTTGTTTTCATTTTTAAAGCCTCCATGCAAACCTTTAAGGTACTGGACTCCTTTATATTATTTTATGGCACTTGATGCATTTTTTACTGTTCACCACCTGATTTATCTATATTTGTTCTTTCATGGCAATGATATCACTTCCTAAGGTGCTGTAATCATTCACTGTTCCCAAATCCCTCTTAAAAGTTACAAGTGCTCTCTGTGAGGTTCCCATCTCGTTCCCACTAAGCATGAGCTCCTAGAAAGGGCTTGGTGCTGTTACAGCATATGTAGCTTGCAAGCATCTTATTTTAAAATATTACAGCTTTACTGGAATGTAACATGGTGATTAAAACAGTATTGCAGTCCATTTTTCAGACTAATTATCTTTTGTCCACTGAAAAGGCAAAAATAAATAATTTTTATCATGATACAGAGAAAAGATTGGTGCAGATTTCATACATAGACAACATATTTTTAGCAGGAAAAATAAGAATAATATTTTAGCTGTAACATGAGGATGTACTCTGTTATGGTTAAGGTTCTATAACATGTTTTATGTACTTTTGAGTAACAGAATAGATCTACTAGACAGAAGTTGCCTGTTTTGGGACTTGCTCCTGGAATCAGAACATGACTTTTAATGTAATTTGCAGAATTTTACATAATTTGCAGAAGTCAAAAACAGTATAATAAAGGTATCAACATTTTAGCAAGTCTAGGTCAAATTCTGACTATTCCCATAGCTTTCTGACTAGCTTACTACTGCCTTCAAGACCATGATCATGTTTCTCAACTGTCTCTGATTTTGCCTTACTTTTTTACTCAGTCCCTCATATTTTTTTATTTTCTGATAAATTACTAAGAATTACAGCCAGTCAATAATGCCAGACATTAGAGTTTCATACTTATTGTTCAGAAGATGGATGTTGATATAAAACCTGTCGATTAACTTTTTAAGTGAATTAAAATAATATTAATAATAGTTCCAGATCCTGGGCCTTTGACCCCCATTATTTTTGTTTATGTCCAGAAAGTTTGAACAAATTTGTGAGATGTGTCCCTAACTTTTCCCTATTTCTTCCTTCTTTCAGTGTCCATTTCACTATAGGGCATCCCTTGAGTCCTCTCACCTAAGGTGTCCTGTCTGACAAGATAAGAACAGCCACCCCAGCTATGTAGGTGTAATTCCCCTCATGACTGGTAAAAGGACCTAAGAATCTGGAGCTGTCATACTGTGGCTATGCTTGTGTTTTTATAGAGTTCCTACCTCCAATATACAAATGTAAACTTGTCAGAGGCCATTTTTATGCTTTTCTTTATATTTACCACCCTCAACCCGTTTTGCAGGAGTAGCCTCTGTTATCTTAATTTTATGCTGAGAAGATAACACATGTTACTCGTCTGGTACTGCTTCCTAGTTTTCAAAAGCAGAACTAACATTTCACCATGAAGGACAAGCAGCTTGTATTTTAGGTGCTGTGAAAATATCGACGAATTGAAATTGCACACTTTTCCACCAGATGGCAGTGTGTCATCGAGTTACTGGTTCTGTAAACTGTAAATGCCATCATTTTAACAAATTCATTTTTTTGGTGGAAAAATATGCTGAAATTACTTAATGTTGTACTTCATTTATATCTAGATATTTGTATGTAATCTGCTTATCTAAATGTTTGAGAAAATGATTAATATCAGCATTAAAGGAGACAGTTCAGAACCCTGAGTTAGTATGTCCATAAACATCTCTTTCAAATGGACCATGTGGACTTTGCACAGGAGTGTTTGTGATTATACCTTTCTTGTTGAGTTGCAGCATATTTAATACTTTGTAACGCTATATATAGTGATGCTGTTTCCTTTTTTCTGAAGTTGTTATGCTATCACAATATTCCAGAAAGTAGTTTTAGTTGTTTCAGTGGGAGAAAAGTTACGGTCGTTGAACTCCAGTTTTAATCATAAAAAACATAGGAAGATAAGATTGAAAGGTTTTTAGAGTGCAGATAAGTTGAGTGTTATAACAGTAGCATGCACATTGCAACAGGCAGATTCAAAAACATTTCTCAAGGGGTGCATCAGTCTCTGAATGTTACTGTCCCTCTGAATTTTACTGTCTCTGTGAATGTTACTGTGACTGTGTCTGTGAATGTTACTATTCTTACTGTCTTTGTGAATGTTACTGTCTCTGTGAATGTTACTGTTACTGTGTCTATGAATGTTGCTGTCTCTGTGAATATTACTGTTCTTACTGTCTTTGTGAATGTTACTGTCTCTGTGAATGTTACTCTTCTTACTGTCTGTGTGAATGTTACTGTCTCTGTGAATGTTACTCTTCTTACTGTCTCTGTGAATGTTACTGTCTCCGTGAATGTTACTGTTCTTACTGTCTTTGTGAATGTTACTGTCTCTGTGAATGTTACTCTTCTTACTGCCTCTGTGAATGTTACTGTCTCTGTGAATGTTACTGTCTCCGTGAATGTTACTGTTACTGTCTCTATGAATGTTACTGTTCTTACCGTCTCTGTGAAAGTTACTGTTGTTACTGTCTCTGTGAATGCTACTGCTACTGTCTCTGTGAATATTACTGTCTCTGTAGTTACTGTGTACTTAACCAATGTGCATGGCTTGCTAGTATTTATGCTTTCAACTTCCCAGCATGCTTCTCTCTTCCAATAAATAGAACAGCCAGAAAACCAGAAGGTAAATCATGTTTGATAACACAACTTTTAGCTGTGGGCCTTTGTGTATTTTAATTTATTTAACATTTGTCAAAAGGGTAATGTCCTCCCAGTGGACTAATTCAGATTCTTCTGGGTGTATAGTACAGTGGTTAAAGTATAATGGAGATGCTAAAGAAAGTACACAGATAAGGTGTACACATAATAAAATGTATCACAGCACATTAAAACAGTAATAACTGTGAGCGAAAGTCAAGGACAGGTGAGAATTCTGTTGACTGAAGTGTTTAAGTGGAAGTTACAGAATAACAGAACTGCACAAACTTGTAATTAGATTAGAAAGGTGATTCTAGTTTGAAACAGAGGCATTTGGACCTATCCTTTGGAATGTTGAGGGAGCTAAGCTGTGTGAGTACTCCACAGACAGAGTGACTGTAGAATAATGAGGGAAGGGTATCACTGGTTTTAGGAACATGGATTTAGACAGACTGGCAACTTTTGATAAGTCTGTTATGGAGAACCCTAATGGAGGTGTAATTTTTTAGGCAAAGATCTCAAATTTAAGGGGATATGGATACTTTATAATCAGGAAAAGGAGATGTATTCTAACATGAGAAGTTTGTAAAGAAAGGTGTAGGAAAAAAATCAGTATTTTCTTTTATGAGAAACCACTTGCCTTTTGTTGCAGTAGAGCATAGATATTGTCTAAAAGGGGAAATGGTTAAAAATCTACAGATTCTCATTTCTGCAACATGGGGGATGGTGTGTTTTTTTTGGGAGACATATGCTGTTCATGGAAGTCCATATATAACTTAAGGAAATAGGATACTTTTGTCACTGACACCCCAGGCTTGGAGAGAGGCAGGAAGTGGGAGAACTACTCAGACCAGAATAGTTTATTTTTGCTTTAGTTTGCTCTGTAGGATGGGAGAAGATATGTGAATAATCTAACCCAGTGCCTGGCTACTAAAAGTAGGTGGAGATTTCAAGTAAGGGTACATTTGGAGTTGGATCCCCAGTAAAGCAGGAAGTTTTGAGTTTGTTTGGGATTCCAAAGATCAATGATTTGGCTTTACCCAAGTTGAATGCTATTCCACTGAAGACCTAATTCAGTGAGACTATATTTAATGTTAATTAACTTCCTGCAATGTTTATTACACACTTTAGTTTTCATGTCCTGATGTAAATGAACATTATTGAGCACATTACAATTTGTGGACCATGGGAGCGGAGCCTAGATGGCCAACTGAGAGCAGTGAATTTTTAGAGCTCCATACAGTAATATAATAATAGAGGACAATTTTATTATTTTAAAGTTTAAAATATCAGAAATCTATAGATAAACTGCTAATCTACATAAATATCAATTTTGGTGGCGATATACAAAAATTTTCCTGTCAAGTAACTTGGATATATATTAAGTCACTGAGTATGAACAACTCAAGGAATTCCCATCCAGATGCTGCTTTGAAAAAAGAACTGCAATTGATGACATCTACCTTACAGGAACTATCTTTGAAGATGGATGGCTTTAAAAATGACTTAGAAAACCTAAAATTAAATTGTCAAAAACAGATTGATACTCTTGAGGAACTATTACAACAACACCATACAAAAATAACAAATATAGAGACTTCTCTAAATGACATTGAAGAGAGACTCAAAGAGGAAGAATTCCAAAAAGAATTTCTGTTTAAACAAAATACATGGCTGCTTAACAAAATAGATGACTTAGAAAACAAGGAAAAGAGAAACAACATAAAGATATTTGGTCTGCCTGAAAACACTGAAGGAGAAGACATTATTTCATTCTTAACAACCTGGATTCCTGAATTTGTAGACTTGAAAAAGGGACTTTAATTTGGAATTTAGAGGGCGCATAGAGCACTGAGGAAACCTGCTTCTAACTCAACAAATACTCCACCTAGATCTATAGTTATAAAATTTCTTTCATTTCTGGACAATGAACTAATATTAAAATTTGCTTGGAGAAAATCACCCTTAAAATACAATCAAAGCCTGATAAGGTTTGACAATGATTATTCTTCTAAAATACTAGAACAAAGGAAAAAAGTTTGGCCAATAAAAAAAAACTGTTGAAACAAAACAACATTAAAGCACACCTGGCCTTTCCAGCCAGGATAAAAATACTTTTTGCCAATGAGATGAGAACCTTTAATGACTTAGAAGAAGCTACTATATTCATCAAAAAAAACAACATAGTGTCTATCCCAGATGAAATGGAATGCATGGCCCCTACTCTTAAAATAATAAAATAAACAAATCCTTGGAGTGATGCTAGAAAGAAAAAAACAAAAAACTGATTCCAAGATAGCTGTCCCAAAAAATAACTCTTACAACTACATCTCTCAAAGTATCAACTGATATGGTACATCACTTGTCATCTGTTTTTTTATTTAAAAAAGGAGGGTTTCTTAAACAACAGAAAAACAGTAATGATTTATTCAGAATGTTCAGCGTCCAATAATTCTTCACAAACAAAGGTAGGTCAAGATGGGTTACTATTTACATTATATATAAGCCAAACAAAGCAGCATATAATACAAACATAGAAGTTTGTATTCCCCTACTTGAGCTCAGTTAATACTTATCTTATTCATTTGTCATTGATTTTACTTATAATAATTTAAGTAATTAATTAACTAATTCAACAAGGTACTATTCATCAGAGTTCAGACACAAATATAACAAATTAACATCATATATAATAGCAGTAACAATAGAGTGTTTTGAAAAAAAAATGCTGTCATGGAGACTAATGCCTTCTTCAGTTATAGTATGATTTAGAAATGTCATGTATATCCTGGTTAAATAATAGTAGCAAGCTCTTAGTACAAATGTCATCATTATTCTGTCTAAACATAGTTAATATCTATTATGGCAGGTGTCATAGCTTCGAGTGTTGTTTGATCAGTCCTGAGATGGTGTGCGTGGATGCAGTCGTGTCTGGCAGCTAGTACAAATGTCATTATTATTCTGTCTAAACATAGTTAATATCAATTATGGCAGGTATCATAGATTCGAGTGCTGTTTGATTAAGGCTGATATGGTGTGTGTGGATGCAGCTGTGTCTAGCAGCTGTTGTATGTTGCTGTTTTTGTCTCCAGGAAGCTGTGGGTTGCGGCTTGTGATCAAGGTTTACTGATGCTTGTGTATTCGAAAGAGACATTTGGTGTTTTAGCCTGGATCCAGGGGAAGGGGGTGGATAAAACTGTGATTTGGGATATTTTGTCAGAGAATAGTGTGTCTATACATCTGCTGAGTGAGAGATGGGAAGGCTGGAAGAATGTGTTATCTCTTGTTGTGGCGGCTTGTTGGGAAGTTTTTTTTTTGGTCTGTTTGCTCTACGGTCTTTTCCTGGTTGCTGCCTCGCTGAAAGGGAGGGAATTTAGGCTTGAAGTTGCAGTGAGAATTTTGCTTCAGGTGCATCCCTAGCCTCAGGTATGCAGTACACAAATACACTAACAGAAACAGATGCTCTCAGGTTGCTGTGGAAATGGAGACAGAGTGACGATAATGCTTTACGGCTCTGAGGAGCCTCCGAGACGATTCTTGGCAATGAAGTTTTTGGTTTAAAAAAAAAAAAATATATATATATATATATATATATATATATATATATATATATATATATATATATAATAAAAGGGCTGTTTTAAACACATGTACACATATTGCTGGTCTCTCAACACTTCGTTTAGCTCATTAAGTTGATTCTTGATAAAAAAAAAATAATAAGCGCAATTTTATATTTAAAATGTATTTTGGTCCAAACACATTAAGTACTTACATAAGAGTGGGAGTCCGAGTTATTGTGAAAGACTAAGAGAACTTGGTCTTGTGCAGTACCCTTTGCAGTGGTCTGGGAGGTGGGCTTGCTCGGATGTGTTGGGCATATGGGGATAGCTGATTCTAGGGGAGTTTGGGGTTGCTGGGAAGTGCTAGAGAGTTATCAGATTTCCATTGTGGAAATATCTGTGGGAATGGAAGGTGTATTTAGTGGTTCACTGGTAGAGTGGCCACTGCATGGGACAGGCTGGTAAAATGGAACAAGACAAATATTGGTTTGGAAATTTTAAGAACAGCCTGGAAATATACCACATGAACTAGTGAATTGTATTCTGGCAAAACTGGATGGGCATTGTTGCCCATGCTTGAAGTAGTGATATGTGTGTATGTAAGGATGTAAATATACTTATAACAAATAAGAAACTAGAAGGGTATCATAATTTAAAGTCTATGGACTGTATAAACATGCTTGGAAGGAGCTAATAATAAGAATAAGCATTACAGCTTGTGGTCTGTCAAATAACTAAGCAACAGCCAAAAAAAAAAAAAAACACAATAGTTATGTAATGTATGATTTTAGTAAATCTAGACATAAAATATATAATCATCATATAAGATAAAGCAGTCTGTTGAATTTAGATATTAAAGACAGGATTTAATAGCATGGGCTTGTGTATAATAACAGATACAGAAACCCTTGCACATACAGCAGGTGCAAACAGCCAAAACACATTCAGGATCAAAACAAAAAAGCCAGCACCAAGTGTTGTTGCAGAATCTGTTTATTGACTAAGTAGCATCATACTGGTTTCGGCTCACTAGCTCTCCTCAGTGAGTAATAATGCTAATAAAACCATGTGTTTATATACTAATACATCCATACTTCCCATTGTGTCATTTCCTGCAGTTCAATTAATAAATTCATGAATATATAACACAATATAAGATAAACCTAAATTATAAGTGGTAATTTAAACCTGGTGAAAACAAACCTTCTAGTTTGACAATCCAATGTTTCTCCTTATTATTCAAGATAGAATGCCAGCCTAGTTTATTAGACCGATCTCCCTGTACCTGTCAATCACTGTAAAGGAAAAATGGGCAGTGGGATGGATAATTTGGTGTTTGTATAAGGCATTAGTTAACCATTTGTTGCGGATGTCACTGTAATGTTCCGACATGTGAATCCATAGGGGACGTGATGTTTGTCCAATATAAAAAGATGAACAATTGCAGGTAGCCAAATATATAACCCAGTCTGATCCACAATTTCCAAAACATTGTATGTCAAATACCCTGCCTGAGTTTTTACTTGTGAACTGTTTAGATTTGAGTATATATTTACAGAAGGAACAGTGTCCACATGGAAATGACCCCAAAAGTTTGTCCCCTGTAATAGTTAATTGATAACGCATAGACAATCCACTATTACGCTTCTCATAGTGTGCAAAATGAGAACCCAGTGTTTTGCCCCTGTGATATGAAAATAAGCATTGATCCCCTAACATATGGTTCAAGTCTTCATTTGCCATAAGAATGTTCCAATGTTTGGATACCATATCCCTAATAAGATAGATGTTCCTACCATAGGTGGTTATAAATCTAATTGGCTGTGATTCCACTGTATGAGTCCTATCCTTATATACAAGTAGCTGTGATCTATCCTGAGCAGATGTAAACTGGCTAGCAGCTTGTATATCCCGTTGTCGGTAACCCCAGGTCTGGAACTTGTGTGTCATATCCTGTAGAAAGGTGGCAAAATCTTCCTTCTCAGAACAAAACCTCCTAATGTGCAAAAACTGAGATTTGGGTATATTCCGTATGGTATGGTGTGGGTTCAGACTAGTGCCATATAGCAAGTTGTTATATTGGGGGTATTTCCTATGCACACTGGTGGCAAGGGACCCGTCGTGTTGCTTAGACACTGTAACATCCAAAAATTTAATACAGTGCATATCAAAGTTCACTGTGAATTCAATACCCCATTTATTTTCATTTAAATATTGAACAAACTCACCCAAATATTGTTGGTCTGCACACCACACCATCCAACAGTCATCAAGGTATAATAACACTACTGAATAAACTTGTCATAAATGACATACACTACACTGAGCATCAAGGGGAAGCACACTGATTTTCTTATATAAGTAAATATGCTTAACAAGTCATGTAATTGCTTTAACTTGAATTGTAGTTTTTGTAACCCATCTTGACCATATATAATACTTAAGCGGTTACCAAGGTAACTATTGTTTTATACATGACATCAAACTGACAAAGTTGTTCAAGAGAAACTCTAGACGCCTAAACTTGAAACGTCACAGAATGTAATAATCATATTCTGAACAATTAGTATTAAATTGACAATAGACAGTCTAATAACATGGGCTTGTGTATAATAACACTACTGTTTTAACTTGTCATAAATGACATGCACTATATTGAACATCAAGGGGAAGCATGATAATTTTCTCATATAAGTAAATGTGCATAACAAGTCATATAATTGCTTTAACTTGAATTGTGGTTTTATAACCCATCTTGACCATACATAATACTTAAGCTGTTACCAAGGTAATTAATGTTTTATACATGACATCAAACTGACAAAGTTGTTCAAGGGAAACAATAGGAGGCTGAACTAGGAATGTCACAGAACGTAGCAATCACATTCTGAACAAACAGTATTAAATTGACCTTTGCTGATTATACAAAATAGAATGTTGCCATTTAAATCTAAAAACGTTCAGTATATGCCATAAAATGGCAATTTATGAATATGGAAAGGGAACTTGTAATCATTAATCGCAATAAGTGAATTTGTTGTTTTTAACCTATAATTTCACCCATTTTATAATAAAAAATGGCAGATATGAATTTTTTTATGTGTAGGAAATGGGGAAAAGAGGGATGCACTGATAATTAAAATGCACTAACTTTCATCAATGTTCACATAAAACAAACTTGATGATTTAAGTAAGTTAGCAACAGACAAAGTGATTGCTTAAATGCTGGCAAACAATGAAATATAACTTCTGATATATCCAGTAGAATACATTGTATTATAAACATTAGGTATAAATATTATTACCATCTATTTATTTTAAGTAATAAGTTTTGAAAGACTTCATCAATAAGAGTAAATATGTTAGGTAACTGTGTGCTATAATCTTTTACTGAGGTTTTATTTATTTATTTATTTATTGCATTTGTTGACCGGGAAAGTCCACTAGGCCTGGAGGAGCCCATTTTCAGTGGAGGCCCGGGGAGAAAAGCTCCACATTATTTCATACAATTACCAAAATAAAACATTGTAGATACATGAATAAAACAAATGTAGTACTATATACAATTAGTTAGAACAGCTGTTGATATATAAAAAATGTACAAACAGTCAAAAAGATAAGACAATTTGCAGAGATGGCATTCCAGTAATGCCTAGAAACTACATAATCAATTTTTTAAGTGACAGCATAAATGGAAACAGAAGTATGAAAGTCAGAGTAGAAGAAGATACATCCTACTTTACTATGATTGAATTGCTTGCCATCTATCTTTCATGTAAATATTAATTGCTTATACAATAAGTAGCCATTGATATCATATTAGAATTCTGTCTAATCTACAATAGTACTATATCTGTTCAAAATAATATAAATATTGCTTATTCCTATTACAAATATTCTCCATATGATAATTCAATTTATGGAGCTCAGATGTTCTGGATTGTCAAGGTATGAGTGATAATCTGATGGACTTAGGTTTATCCATCAGATTAGGAATGATAGTGTGGATCTTAGTTTTGTTAACATTTATTAATTTAAATTAATTTAAATTTGATATTTCACAAAAACATTTTTAGTATGCCTGACCAAAACATTACTTTATTGGTAAACACTCAAAGTAGAAAACTGATAATTTCCTTTAAAAGCTCAAACATATACTTTATAGTTATCAGAGGAAAATGTTTAATAGTCACAATAAAACAAATAATACATAGTCTAAATAACCTAAGATGGATTTAACTTTATTATCTTTAAATACCAATGGCTTAAACAATCCTAGCAAGAGATCAAATCTACTGAAATATTCAAAACTGAACAAAGCGCAAATAGTCTTCCTTCAAGAAACTCATTTCAAAACAAATGACAATTACAAAAGGAATCCTAAGGAGTATATGGTATTGGTGCAATCCACTTATAAGACATAGACAAAAGGGGTAACAATTTTATGGAAAACAAATGTGATTAACCCAGAAATCATTTATAAGTATGAAGATAAAGAAGGCCTTATGGCATTAGTAATAGTTAAATATGATAACAGAATATGGACCCTAGCCAATCTATACTGGTTCCCAGGCATTGGAATAGGAACTGTTAAAAAACACTTGGATTTCATTTCCAATAATTATAAAGGCAACTTAATATTAGGATGAGATTTTAACTGCATATTTGATATTTCTGAAACTACAAATAAAAGACCGCTGCATACATCTGCTGTATCAAAAGCTTTAAGCAAGTGGGTAGAATCATTTCATCTTGTAGATACTTTCAAATTTAAAGAAGATTAATCTTTGTTGTTTTCCCATCAAGATCACAGATTTGGTACCCAAACTAGAACAGATAAAATATTTGCTGCCCATGACTTACACTCTAAAATCATTAATTTCTCAATCACTCCCTGCCCCCTTTCAGACCACAGTTCATTGATACTAAAACTTCAAGATGAGTACAAACCATTAATCTTTAACTCCAGAATTCCAGCATATATAACTAAAATTAAAGAGTTCAAACCCTGGTTATTATCTGAATTACAGTTCTTCTTAGATATTAATTACACCACAGAGGTAAATAAACAAATGCTATGGGACTCATTAAAAGATTACATATATGGTAAAACCCTAACTTGGTATAAAAAAATCTAAAAATGGTATTTTGAATTATTAGATCTACATTCCAAACTTTTTGTCAGTAAATGCTGAAAAAAAAATCAAAATCATTTGGAGGTGAAAAATAAAGTAGAAGTATTAAACAATAAACACAACATTCTAACACATAAAACTAGTTTTGCTTTAGAAAAACTAAAAATGAATACCTTGGCCACTTCTCCAAATATCTACATAATTTATCCACAAGAATCAAAATACAATCAAAAGCTAATAACATTAAAAGTATCTTCCATGAAATGAAAGGGAAAATGTCTCGGATGTAGGTGACATTCTTGATGTCTATAGAAATCACTGTATGGAACATTTCCAAAAAGAAGATATACACATTGATTAATTAAATCAAGATGAAAAATGTTCCGATATAAAAAAAAAAACAGAACAATTTAAACTAGATCTGCAAGCACCCATATCCTACAAGAAATTACAGATACAATAAAAGAGGGTAAAAATAAGAAAGCTCCAGTTATAGATGGCAAAATTATGGAAATATATAAACTTTGTTCTTCAAAGATACTATCCCTCTTCCATAAAACTCTATTAGAAATTCAGTCACAAGATTTAATACCACCCTCTTGGAGATATTCCTAAAGGAAAAAAATCCCCAAACCTATGTACCTCATATAGACCTATATCATTATTAAATAATGAGTATAAGATATTTATAACAATATTAACTAAAAGAATGAAAATACCACTATCCAAAACAATAAATAATTATCAAACTGGATTTATATATCATAGATACACACATGACAATATTAAAAGAATAATTTCATTTATAGATTGTGTTAATAAAGAAAATAAAGAAACACTCATAATTGACTTAGATATAGAGAAAGCCTTTGATTCCCCAAACTGGGACTGTTTATTCAAAATCCTAATGCTATTTGAATTTCCTGCATCCTTTGTTCATCTCCTAAAGAATATGTATACAAATAATTTAGCGTATGTCAAGTTAGGTCCTTTTACCTCTGAATCTGTACATATAACAAAAGGCACTAAACAAGGATGTCCCATGTCACCGATTCTATTTGCTCTCGCTATTGAAATATTGGCAGATTTAATTTGTAACAATATAAAAATCAAAGGAATAGATGTTTATGAACAATACAATTTTAAAGTAATGCTATTTGCTGATGACATATTACTAACATTATCTAATGCAAAAGAGACATTAGAAGACTTAGATATATTAATTGACAAATTTCACATGAATTCAGGGCTCCATTTCAATAAATCAAATCAAGATTTTTATTTTTAAATAAAAAAAGAACAGCAGACTAAGGGGGATCACATCACAGGGAAACAAGAATCTACCTTAAAATATCTAGGAATTGAGTTATGCAAGGATAATAATGAATTTGTCTTAAAAACTACATTAATATCATCAATACAATTAAAATCTCTGTGGAAAAATGAAACAAAATAATATTAACATTTGAAGATAGACTACAGTTAATAAAAATGGTTTTACTGCCCAAGATCCTATATATAGCCTTGGCAATACAACTTTTACCAAAAAAGAATATACTCAAAGAAATACATTCATGCCTAATAACATTTTTATGGTTTCCCAAAAGAAACAGAATAGCTTTAATACATCATATCAGACCATGGAAACAGGGCGGATTAAACTTTCCTGATATAGAAATGTATATAAAAGCATTAATATCTAAAACAATTGCAGATTGGATAAGTCCAAATTACTCTGCAATTTGGAAAGAATTACTGACTGTAATATCAATAAATGAATTTGATTTACAAAAAAAATTGCAAATAGCAGATAAAAACAATTTGCCATGGCACGTATGTATTAGTATGCAAGATAACATAACTAAACCCACTAAAACTCATATGATTAATTATTACATTGACTCATTTAGGAAAATTATTAATGCAAATATAGATTTAAAAATCTGGTTTGATCTTTTAACACCATTTATAGTCACAAAGAACTTTCCACATAAAATATATAGGGAAATTATTAATTCCTGGGAACAGAAAGGATTTGTTTGTTGGCTCCAATGTATCAAAGAACTAAAAGTTTTAGATATGCAAGTAATAAAAACAACATACAAAATTCTACAACAGGACTGGCTAACTTTGCAGAGTATTCTGTCATATTCGCAATATTTAAGTAGAATAATTAACAATTCTTCATTTAAAGAAATACCTAAATTTACAAAATACATATATGAAATCATATATAATGACTTTGACATGGGAAACAGTATTTAAAAAATTTACAAAATATTGATAAACTATAAAACAACACCCAAAACCTCATATTGGAAATATATAACAAAAGGACACTCAATACAGTTAACTGAAGATATTAAAACAAATATCTTATTATCAATAAAATCTACATCCTTTACAAAATACTGGAAAGTTTTTAATTGGAAATGCTTGCACAGAGCATTCTTAACCCCAGACAGAATCAGTAAAATTAGTTATTCCATAAAAGGAATATGTTGGAGATGTGAGCAAATACACAATGCAGATTGGAACCACGTTTTTTTTGATTGTGTTAAAATTAAGCCATTTTGGAATGGTATTAATAACTTTCTACAAGCTTTATTTAATGAATCATTTTATTTAACTAAAGCTCTTGTATTGTTAAATGTGAATGAAGGCCCTCATTTGAATAGGTCAAACGTATCTAGTATGGACTATACTTGCAATTTCAAGGAAGTGTATAACAAGAAGCTGGAATACAAACACAATACCAACTTTGGAAGACTTCTACAGCCTACTGAAGACCACAGCATTACTGGAAATTAAAATTAAAGAACTAAGAATTTATCCAAAGCCATTTATCAACAACTCTTGGATAAATGTCTTATTGTTGATTGCCACTATATAATAATTGATCAGATACTCTGATAATGAATTGGACATACTGTTATAGTGTCAGGCTAATGTAAATAGTGTACATAGTTATTTAAGATGTTATGTATGAATACTATGGAATTCATTCAAATGTATTTGAAAAAAAAATTGAGGATAATTTGTGGACCATGAGCATATTTTAGTGTGAAATCATAACACACTGTTGTTGGGTATATTGACATCCTTTGAGTAAGCCATTTTTGTGGGCATCCAGAGAAAGGTTAGCTCTGTGAGAGTAAAGAACAGGTTAAAATGGACTTCAGTGGATTTTTTCTGAAAATGCAAAATAAATGTTCTGCCTTTCAGTGTGCACGGTGCACGCAGATAACTAACTTGGCAAAAACATATAGCTTGGCATTCATTGTTAATAAGAATCAGAAGTAAAATATTTTATCTCTTATAAACTATGCAGCTTGTGAAATTTATTATCTACAAGCAGGTCAAGGTGAACTCTTGTATGCAGCTGTGTCTTGTTAATATGATACGCAAGACAGGCCAAGGACGAAAGGAGTTATTCTTCAGGAACAAAATGTTTAAGTATGGAAAACAAGCTGTCAGCAGACCAGCTTGAGAGGAAAGACGTATTATTCTGGCAAATTCTCAAAACTGCTGATGCAGGCAAAAAAGACATTATAAAGACTGGGACTTTTTTCTTTTGTATGCGAGACTTTGATTATTCTAAGCTGAAGTATGTTTTGATGTATATATCCTTCATTGTTAAGCTAGATGTAATCCTCTTGTGCATTAAATGCATGTCGTAACAGCAGAACTGTCTCAGTGTCTTCATTGAGTAAAAGTACAGACTACCTGAATAGTGTAGTACCACTTTAACTTTAACAAGTTCATGTAGATATCCTCCTTTAAACTACTGGAAAACCTAATTTATACTTAATATTAAACTGATGCCATTCTGTTACATACAGCTTTATTTTACTGGATACATATTCAAGCTGCCAGAAATTCTTTGATTTCAATACAAATTAAAAAAATGATTTCTACTGGTTCACATGTAAATAAATTCCTGATCTCATTGATTGCATATGTATAGAGCTTGTATGTATTTTAGGTAACAGGATCCAAGCTGAAATGTATGATCCATTGTGTTTAGAGCTTGTTAACTGAAGTAACATAGTAGACCTGTTTGACTTAAATAGTGTTCTATTTCGGGGAGTTGTATGTGTGTGTCTGTTGAGTGTGCTGTGTCTACATTTTTTCCTTGGAATGAGTGGGACAGAGTTTTTGAAATGATGATGCAAGAAGAAGAATAGAATGTACACCTCAATGACCTAGGTAACACATATACAAACATTTGAGACAGCTATGATGGCAATAAATAAAAGACATCTGTATATCAAATGCAAATATTTTAATTTTACCCCAATAACTAGGTTCATTCTTAATGCATATGCATGTATATTTTTCCTAATGTGTCTGATACACACAAAATATATGTGTGTGTGTGTGTGTGTGTGTGTGTGTGTGTGTGTGTGTGTGTGTGTGTGTGTGTGTGTGCGTGTGTGCATGTGTGTGTGTGTGTGTGTGTGTGTGTGTGTGTATCTATATATTTATATGTGTAATGTAAATAATCGATAGTACAGGATTAATATACACACAATTATATATATATATATATATATATATATATATATATATATATATATTTATTAGGATAAACACACTAATATATACAGTATTAGGATAAATATGAGATTACATATATAATGTGTGTGTGTGTGTTTGTGTGTGTGTGTGTGTGTGTGTGTGTGTGTGTGTGTGTGTGTGTGTGTGTAGTGCATTTCATCTACAAAAGAAGTGTCATAGTTGATGTAAAATGTGTTTAATCTAAAACACAAATGACCGTGTGGTTTTTAATCATGGAAATTGCAATGCAGATTAGTATTGATCTGCATCTGTGCCTTGCTGATGCCCACCATTAGGATGTTTCTCTTTCTCTAAACATTTATGTCTGCACACCTGCAGTGATTCAATGTGTGAAGAATTTTCTCTTTTCTCCATGGTTCTGCGACTGCTGAGTTAAAATATTTAATTATGGGGGTGGAAATTCATTAAGAATAATACTGAGATCTTATCAAACTGTGTTGACATTGACTTTAAAAACAGCAAAATGCAGTTGATTGAAAAGCAGAAGAAAAGAAGGCGTGAACACCCATCAACATGCCAACAATCACAACCTGAAAAATAAAAGGAAACACTAAAGTGCAAAATGAATTTACCAACTTCTAGAAATACTTTACTGTAGATGAACAACTGAACAATATTTCTACAATAATGTGAATGTATGAGAGACCTGAAAGGCTTTAAGAGCCAGTGAAAGTACATGAAAGTACACAACATGAACTTAAATATGTACAGTGCTGTTGCAGCAGGTTAATGACATATGCCAGCAATGAGTAAAATGAGTAAAAGTTATAGTTTCATATTGTGATCTATGACTGTAAAAAAAAAAACTAAAAGAAAAAATTCCACAGACATGCCCATTTGACATCACTGTCTTAAACTGCCCTTCTCACTTAATGCGATGCTGTTTAGGAGAAGAGGGGATTCCAGCTAGCATTCTTAATTAATTCACAAGATCTTCCTGAAGTACAAGAATATTGATTACAGAGCTTAGATCAGCCAGTCTTTCCGCAACAAGCAACACACTCTCCAGTGCTAGGCTTAGAGTTTGATTTCTGGGAAGACAAAATTTATTAAATCACTGACATTCCTGGAAATAATGGGAAACATTGGAGAAAATTGTATTAGATTTTCTCTTGTACTAAATGTATGCAGTTTACTGTAGAGATGCACCTCATAAAATATTTTAAAACTTGCTTTGCTACATGCATATATGCATAGCTAACTTTGTCCATAGTCAAAAAAGAAAATACAAGCAATTTGTTATACAAAGTTGAAATGACAAATTTAACCTGTACTTTGTAATTTTCACCATATGTTTTGTGCAAAAAAAGAAGCCTTTAAGCTAGACATATTTTTTAACAATACTCTTTTGAGTAGCAGGTTTGAACTCACATAGCATTAGTTGTAATTTCTACGACACAAATCCAGAGAAAAAGAAACGGTCAAATACACAATGCCCTAATAAATGATATGCTTTATATGATTTTTGACATCAATACAAATAACAGCAGCAGTGTCCTAGTCATGACACTTAAAATGACAATATCATGCAAATTATAAAGTTGTCTGTATAGCTTTTCTCTAGTGAGAAAAGTACAATCCATCAACTATACTGTTGCAGATGCCAAATCATTCAAATTTTCTACAGTGCTAAAAGCAACAATTGTTACACAAGAAATATTTGTTGCAACTTTACTCATAAACTCATAAATGCCCTGTTTCAGATGCCATTGTGAGACATCAAGCATTTCAAGCATTACATATGGAGATCCAGTTTTAAAAAGACATCTCCTTCAAAGCTGGTGGTACTCATTGAATGAGGTGTTTCTGACATGACAATAATACAGGAGCTACAGACAACATGGAAGTCATCACATCATCCCCTATAACACGGGGAGTGGGGTTCTTGTGATTCTGCTGTCTTCCCTCTGAGCCTTGTAGCTCCCTTGTAACACAGTGTTTCATATGATTATATCTTGAGGGTTTACGTAATCTCTCTCCTGCCAAAGATGGGGTGGTTACTACACGTCCTTTTCACTTATGTGAGAGCATCAATTTACATGCCCAGTACTTTTCTGTTGTTGATACCTTACAGATTATATGGATACCCTTCCCACTTGTGGCTCTTACATGGGTTACACATATCCAACAGTTTCTGGGGCATGATATGCATTCACTATCTTCATGTGTCTCGACTGCTATGCAGCAAAGGTGTCATGCATACCACTCACACTTTTATACTGTTGGAAAAGTATGCACATTGTTGATGTTACGTACTTTTAATAAAAAGCACTTCTAACAATTAACACTTTTGATCTGATTCATGCCCTTCTATCTTTACCAGTGGAATTTCATCAATAGTGTTCTACTTCTACAATGTGTATGTGTGTGTGATATATGTATACACATTGAAATCCTCCAGTGACTTACGGACATGTGCATTAGTTGATTCATTGTTTCAAACTTTTGACTTTGTTAATATTTGTAGATGTGAATTTGTGATGTTTTCATCTCATCTTTATGAGCTTTGGTGGTTTGGTGTTATGGTATTTCACTCTACTGAAGTGGATCCATATATATATATATATATATATATATATATATATATATATATATATATATATTGATTTGTGTGTGTCAAAGTCAAAGTAAAATTTTTCATTCAAATCTACATCACAGTGTAGCTGAACAAAATTGCATTTTTTCGTTTCCAGTGCAAGGACACATACAGAACACATTTTAGTAAAAAAAAGTAATTTGACATCACAAAAGCATAGCGTATAAATAGATAGAACAACATATAGATATTGCACAGTGGATATTGTACTTTCTTGAATTTCTTGCATAAGATTACAGGTGAAGAACACACAGAATTGTACATTCAAATATAGACATTCACTGTATTACACTCGTATGTACTGTGCAAAATTAGTAGAATTAGTAGAACATGATGAGCCTGCAATGTGTACTATTCCTGATCAGACAGTGATATACATGCCTAGGTGATTGGGGATGATGAAGGAGCTGACTTTCTTCTGGTTCACCTGTCGACAGTCTAATGGATAATGAGAAAAACTATTCTTCAGCCTGGAAGTCTTACAGTGTATCTTCTTCCCGAGGAGAGGCAGGAGAACATGCCATTTGCAGGATGGGTAAGGGCATTGGTTATCTTTCTGGCTCTTTCTATGCAGCAAGTTTCATGCAAGTCTTCCAAGGGTGTAAGTGAAGAACCAATGATTTTCTCCACTGCCCTTACAACTTGCCTGAGAGCCCTACGGTTGGAGGCATTATAATTCCCATACCAGACTATGATGTTGTTGGTTAGGGCACTCTTGATGGTGCCCCTATAAAATACTTGGAGGATGGACTGCGACAAGTTTGCTTTTCTAAGTTCCTTAAGAAGTACAACCATTGCTGCACTTTTTTGACAGTATAATCGGTGTGCTCTGACCAGGACAAGTCTCTGAGATGTGTATTCCTAGTAATTTCACACTCTTGACCCTCTCCACTGACATCCCTTTTATCTCCAGAGGTTTATGTGCTTCCTGACACCTTCTGAAGTCCACAATCAGTTGTTTGGTT